>NC_044927.1:7058794-7358794 GCF_003576645.1 Ipomoea triloba | reverse complement strand
GCAATTGCAAATGCAAATGCAGATGCCTAATTTTGCTCAGGGAATTGGTATGCCTGGCATTCCAGGGGTTGGTGTGCAAAATCCAGCTTTTACTGGGAATTCGCAGTTTACACAGCAACCAATGAATGGGAATTTTTTGAATCAATCTCAACAAGGGAATGCACCTCCCATGAATGCTTTTGGCATGGTGCCCCAGCCTCATCTAAACCAGAGCAGCTTAAATCATCCTGATGCTGCTAAGTCACAGGTACAATATTACTCTTACTGTTTTGCTGCCCTATTTCAAATGGAAAGAAAACTTGCCCTTAATAAGCAGGGAAGAAGGCAAGTAGAGTGCTTGGTGTGAATTTTATGAAATACATGTATGGATTCTGTTCGTCTTGGATTTAGTTTGCACTTAAAAAATTAGAAAACTATGTGCTATGTTAATGGTGTCTTGGTGCAAAAGAAGAGGCTACTGTGTGAAATCAGGATAACTTAACACACTTTCTGAACTGTTTGATAGGCAGTGAGAGTATCCTTGCTATGTAAGGTTATTTCTATGGCATACGGGGGATTTTGGTTTATCGTGGCTGAGGTTATAGGCAATTTAGTTGAACTACATCAGAGTTAGATGCTGAAAAATGCAATATAGTGGTTTTTAAATTAGTTATCTCAAGAGTTGAAGCTTCAAAATAGATGCAATGCTTATTACATCTTCATTCTGCATAATGCCGTAACATAGATGATGGTTGAGGCTCTGTGCAATGGGTTGGCTCTTTTATGTATTATTTGAATCTTCACAAATATTTGTAGGGAGATCTTGGACAAGCAGCCAGAGGCGATACAAAAGGAAACTGGAAAAGTTCTCCGAACAACAACTTCAAGAGAAACCAGAGACATGATGCACCACATACTGGGTATGTTTATCCAAGAGATTTTTAAAGACTAAGTATATATTTTATATTGTTAAAAATGGATATTGTTCATTTACTTTGATCAAATTGCTTGCAGATTTAGGAAGGCCGTGCCTCAGTCTGTTCAAAATGCTAAAAGAAACTTCAACAATCATAATGATAGCCTAAGAAAAGGTTATTAATTTTATCCCCTATGCTTTATTGCTAAAAGCCTGTCCTTTTGTTTGATTTTTTTATTTTTATTATTTATTTATTTATTTTTTTATTTACATGCTCTTGCTTGCAGAGTTGCAGATTCTAGTGTGGTTTCTGTAACTATTGTTTTTCTCTTATTTCTATAGCTATGAAGATATTTCTCTAGGTCTCTACTATGCTTCCTTGATAGTTGATACACATCTGGTTAAAGATAAGGCACATCAATTGCTAGGCTAGATTTGGGATTTGTGGGAATTATAATCTGATTACCCAGCCTTAAGTTTTGAAGCCACTCAAGGAGTCGTTTTCTAGATTTTAGTTTTTCTCCCTTTTTTAACCGTTTTTTTTTTTCATCCTGTCTGTCTTTTGCAGTTTTGCTCTTTGACAACCAAAATTGCACTTCAAATGCCAAGCCTATATTCAGTTATACCCAAAAAACTTTCCGAAGGCCCTGAAGTAGTTGTCTATTCCAATTCCATATAATCCATGTTCTCAATAGATTTATACTGAGTTCTTTCTTTCCTTCCTTCCTTCCTAAGCTTATTTATTTATTGATAGGCAAAGAGAATATATTCAACAGTGCACCTGGTTTTATCTCCCAGAACAAAACCAAATTCATATCAACCCTCCAAATGAACTATACAAGCTTTAAGCCTATCTAAAAGATCTAGTAAAGAGCTACCGAGGGTGTGTATCATTGTATCCAAGAAAAATGGCTATGCACCAAAAAGATCTTTAAATCTATTTAACAACATCTGTTGGCATTTGAAGCTCCGATGGACCAATGATTCTTTTCATTCCATAATAGCCACATCAAACACATAGGGATCAAATTTGGTTCATGATTTCTTCCTATGTTCTTTTGAAATTCTCACTCCCAATCTGCTTCCAAAGCAAGGTAATAGCATAAGAAAATCTTAGAGCAAGATAGAAGGTTTTGACAAGAAAAGCTTATTATTTGTCACATTCCAAGCACTTGATCTCTTTCACTAAGATTCTTGTCCCTTATTTATAGAACTATGAAGGGCATGATAGAAATAAAGAAGGTTTTTCAGTTTCCGGCCTTGGGTATTTCTATGAAACTTCAAATGCAATTAGACTAAATCATTAGCTATTGAAAGAAGAGAGCCTATCTTGGCCTTTCCGTCCAAGGATATTGTATGTATGTCAGCAAATCTTTTTAAGCGGTTGCTTGTGGCACCTACATTTGTCCCAAGAATTGACTCTAACATTATCTTCCATGTTGAAACAGATAGTTTTAATAAACAAGTTCTTACATTTAACCATACCTTTCCACTTAAACAACTGAGGGATCCTTTGTCTTCCTTTTTACTACAGTCTTATTTCTATTATGCTAGACCTCCATGATGTTGGTAAGTCATGAAACATGGACTATACAATATTGTGAGGGAACTGAAATGATATGAACCCTGCAAAATGTTTAGTTATGTTCTTAGAGTTGCACTAGTGCAAAAAATGAGTTCTTGAATGTTGACATGTGTGTGTTTAAAGCACCGGGACTAGGAGAACCTAAGCAATAGCTACTTTTTTTATCTAAAGTTTTAATGTCAACTTTAACCGGCTCTATATACTATTTGAAAGCAGAAAGATTCAGCATAGTTCAAAAAGAAAATTTAGAACATTTTATTTATTTAGAAATGATTCTGGGCTTGGTGAGTGGTCAAATTCTCAACTTCTTACTTATCGTTCATTAGATGCATTCAAGTTTTGAATAACCTATGTGAAAGCACAGGTTGGTGCATACATGTTTCCCCAAAGCCCATATGATGCTGAAGTCTTTTCAGATTATTCCTTTTATTTTTTTTTTAAATTTTATTTTTTTTCTAGAAATCCAACCATTGTGTAATCCATTACAAAGAACTTTTTCTAGTGCGAACAAGTGATCTGTATGGATTTTCAAGAAGAGAGGAGCCATGGTGGTCCCTTCAGGACCATTTGATCCCATGAGAGATTGAAAGTTGGATCTACTCAGCTACATGTGCATCTGGTCCATCTTGTTTTACCATTATCTATTTATTTAGACTTTTGCTGGGAGTGGCGGTGACTTGAAGCTGTAGGTCCTAACCATATGGCATGCCTGTGAAATTCATGCGCTTGAAGAATGATTCATATTGTCTTCATAATTAAATGAAATTTGAATTTCATAGTAAAACCGATGTTACTAGGATATAAATGCCACTACTTTCCATGCCAGTTTTTTCACATCTGTCTACATGCAATTTCTGCTATTTGTTATGGTCTATATTATATTCTGATCACCAACCTTTTGTTCTCAACAGCACACAGTAAAGGTGGGCCTGAAAATTCTCCCAAGAAACAAAATCAAAATGAGAAAAAGAGGTAATTTTTTGGTCTTGTAGATGTCATTTTTTTAAAGTACAGGGGAATGGGAATGGGAATTGAACCTGTATGACCTTCTACCTATGTACTGTTGTCTGGAGTTCTCTTTTAGTTCTATGCCACTTTCCTTTCTTTTAATAATGGGAAGCACACTAATCTTATTTCTGGATTTATTTGCAAATGGATTGTATTTTGACACCATTTATTTGGTGTATATTGAAGTTTTTGATGTTCATGAAATATTTCAAAACATGCTTGGAGTACTAGGGGGGGGGGGGGGATAAATTTCATTCCACATAAATACTTAAGTTTTTTTCTTGACAAATTAGTGTATTCTAGCTAAAGTCTATGGCCATCATTGAAGAAGTAATAAAATCCAAGGCAAAGGTATACATGCTTTAATTGTTTTCTTTTTTTGAATAAAACAAAATTGTGAAATACAAATATTTTATTCCCTTGTTCTTAGGCTTGAATTAAATTCTAGATATTTAGTTTTTATGGCCATCACAGTTTAATAAGTTTTCTTTCATGCGAACCTCGGAAGGTGAAAGTTGCATTGTCACAACTCACAATTGTGCTTTAATTAGCATAGTTCTATCACTTCTATGTTTATGGTTGGCAATGAGGGTGTGTCTCATACTTGTTAGTAACGGTTAAACCCTAAGCCCGTTTATAGATAAAGCCCATTAGGGTTTTCTATATTCTTGTATAAGTAGTGATAGCCTGTACAGTTCTATACACAGAGAAATACATGAATATACTTGATTCTCTCACATATTCACATGGTATCAGAGCCTAAACCCTAGGACCTAAGCCATCTCGCCGCCGCCATCGGAGCCTCGTCGGAGTTCTTCACCTACCGCGAACTATTTCACGTTTCACGTCGGTCTCGTGGTTCTTTCTCCGATCTAACACCACAGACCCCTCAGGAACGTCGTCGCGAGTCTACCGCTGCAAACCCGGTCTTCATCTGTCGCCGCACGCGCCCTCACGCGCCGCCGCCACCGTCGGGAAGTCCGAAGGTTTTCCGGCCATATGGGATCAGGGTTACGAGTAGAACGTGTACCTCTACGGAGATTAGTTGATGCCTCTGCGGGATCAGTGACAGATTCCAGTGGAAGTGGTAGAACCGCAGCAGGAGGATCAGATGACCCGGGTGAGTCAACAGGAGTCTCAGCAGGTGAAGGGCGAGAACGGCGTTGATAAACCTAAAGGGGGCGGTTAGGGGCAGCTAGAGGATCAGTACTTTGGGCAAGAGGACCAAGGTAAGGAATATGGAGGACTTCTCGAATGGTGTCTTTTGGAGAAGGCTGGAAGAAAGGGGATGACTCAATAAAGGTGACATCTGCAGACACAAAGTGCCGTTTGAGTGACGAAGAATAACACCTATAACCCTTTTGTAGCCTGGAATAGCCTAAAAACACACACTTAACAGCTTTAGGATCCATCTTTGACCGCCCTGGCGTCATGTCATGGACAAAACAAACACACCCAAAATCCCGAGGAGGAAGAGGAAAAAGATCAACAGAAGGATACACAATGGAATACGGGGTAAGGTTGTTTAAAACAGAGGATGGCATGCGATTGATCAAATAACATGCAGTAAGGATAGCATCAGCCCAAAAATGAGAGGGAACATGAAAATGCAATATCATAGTACGAGCAATTTCTACCAGATGCCTATTTTTCCTCTCAGCAACCCCGTTCTGCTGAGGTGTGTAAACACAGGACTTTTGGTGTAACATACCCCGAGATTGCATAAAGGATTGGAAAGGAGCAGATAGATACTCTTTGGCATTGTCACTACGTAAAACATGGATGGGAGTACCAAATTGGGTTTGTATTTCATTGCAGAAATTCTGAAAGATATTGAACAACTCAGAACGATTTCTCATAAGGAAAACCCAAGTACATCGTGAATAATCATCAATAAAGGTTACAAAATAATTGAAACCTAAGGTAGAATTGACTCGATAAGGACCCCAAACATCTGTATGCACTAAATCAAAGATGGACACAGACCGATTATTGACTCTTCTTGGAAAAGACTTACGGAATTGCTTTCCAAGATGACACGACCTGCAATCTAAGGACTCAACAGAGATACCTGGAACCATCCGTTGAAGTTTGGATAGACTCGGATGACCAAGACGACTATGGATAAGCAAAGGTGAATATGTGGATGCCCTGGCAGCAACACCCCCTCGCATGTAATAGAGACCCTGTGACTCAAGCCCTGTGCCAATCACCTTTCCCGTACTGCGATCCTGCACAACAACCGAATCAGCACAAAAGGTTATAGAGCAGTTAAGGGTACGAGTGATTTTACTCACAGAAATAAGGTTGAAAGGACTATTGGGCACATATAAAACAGACTCTAAAGGGAAAGAGGGAATAGGTGAAGCCTGGCCAACACCAACCGCTGGAGTTTGATGACCATTTGCTAAAGTAATCATGGGTAAAGTTTTAGACTGAGAAACATTAGACATAAGCGAGACATTACCAGAAATATGATCTGAAGCACTTGAATCCAGTATCCAAGTATTAGGAGTACTGGAATGATAGAGACAAACAAGTGAGGAGGCACCAGGGTTGGAGGAAGGTGTGGTAATGACCTCTCGGGAGGCTTTAAACCGGAGGTACTCTTCATAGTCATTTGGGGCGAAACTACTGAGCCTGAGTCTCTGAACCAGTGGTTTGCACCATATTGACAGAACGTGAGGGCTTGCCATGTAGCTTCCAGCAGCGATCCTTGGTGTGCCCCACCATGTTACAGTACTCGCATCGACGGACACCACGACGACCACCATTGTTACTGGTATGTCCAGATAGCTCCTTCTCTGCTGTTCGAGAGACTAAAACAGAAGAATCTCCAATGGGCTCAATAGGAGCAGATGCAACTCTGAGCAATCTAGCAACGGTCTCATTCAATGTGGGTACAATAGGACTAGCCAAAATTTGATCACGAACATGTGCAAGGTCAGGACGAAGGCCAGCCAGAGCAAGCACCATAAAGAACTTGTCATACTGCTTAATGTGCTCATCAACATCCTTCTTATGTGGCATAAGGTTATGGTACTCCTGTTGCAAAGCTTCAATCCGGCCTAAGTACTCAGGCATACTCAAATCAGTAGCTCCACGATGATTAAGGATATTCGTGACTAGTGAATAGAGACCCTATACATCGTTGGTGTATAAAGTCTTTGCTTTATTCCAAAGCTCATAACATGTCTCATAATCCTTATAAATATTATGGAGCTTAGGGTCGATTGACTGCCATAACATGTTACACAATAAGGCATCGACCCTCTCCCATTCATTCTTATTTTCTTTATCATCCACAACTTTCACATCTAAATGTGCAGACACACCTCGCCCCTTGAACCACAGTTTGATAGAAGCAGCCCATGATGCATAGTTTTCACCCCCAACCAATTTATCAACAGTAATAGTAAGGTAGGAAGTAAAGGAAGGTGTAGGTGATGCCATAATGTGAAGAAGGAAGGGAAAACAATACTATGCTACCCTTCCTTAGGGTTTAACAATCTACACTTTTCTTTACTTCCTACCCTACTATCACGGTTGATAAGTTGGTTGGGGGTGAAAACTATGCATCATGGGCTGCGTCTGTCAAACTGTGGTTCAAGGGGCAAGGTGTGTCTGCACATTTAGATGTGAAAGTTGTGGATGATAAATAAAATAAGAATGAATGGGATAGGGTCGATGCCTTATTGTGTAACATGTTATAGCAGTCAATCGACCCTAAACTCTATAATATTTATAAGGCTTATGAGACGTGTTATGAGGTTTTGAATAAAGCGAAGTCTTTATACACCAACGATGTACAAGGTCTCTATTCACTAGTCACGAATATCCTTAATCATCGTGGAGCTACTGATTTGAGTATGCCTGAGTATTTAGGCCGGATTGAAGCTTTACAACAGGAGTACCATAACCTTATGCCACATAAGAAGGATGCTGATGATCACATTAAGCACTATGACAAGTTCTTTATGGTGCTTGCTCTGGCTGGCCTTCGTCCGGACCTTGCACATGTTCGTGATCAAATTTTGGCTAGTCCTGCTGTACCCACCTTGAATGAGACCGCTGCTAGACTGCTCAGAGTTGCATCTGCTCCTCTTGTTGAGCCCATTGGAGATTCTTCCGTTTTAGTCTCTCGAACATCAGAGAAGGAGCTATTTGGACATACCAGTAACAATGGTGGTCGTCGTTGCGAGTACTGTAACAAGGTGGGGCACACCAAGGATCGCTGCATGGCAAGCCCTCACGTTCTGTCAATATGGTGCAGACCACTGGTTCAGAGGCTCAGGCTCACAGTAGTTTCGCCCCAAATGACTATGAAGAGTACCTCCGGTTTAAAGCCTCCCGAGAGGTCACTACCACACCTTCCTCCAAGCCTAGTACCTCCTCACTTGTTTGTCTCTCTCATTCCAGTACTCCTAATACTTGGATACTGGATTCAGGTGCCTCAGATCATATTTCTGGTAATGTCTCGCTTATGTCTAATGTTTCTCAGTCTAAAGCTTTACCCATGATTACTTTAGCAAATGGTCATCAAACTCCAGCTGTTGGTGTTGGCCAGGCTTCACCTATTCCCTCTTTCCCTTTAGAGTCTGTGTTATATGTGCCCAATAGTCCTTTCAACCTTATTTCTGTGAGTAAAATCACCCGTACCCTTAACTGCCCAATTGTCCTGAATTTGAAGGTTTAAAGTTATGATATATCAGCATCTGTAGGACTTAATTTATCACTGGTGTTTAACTCCATTGTGTATCACCCAACTTGTTCTTCATTAGCCACTAGTCCTTATCAGTTTATAGTTCTACTAAATTGTTTAAACAAAAGAAAAAAAGAAATACATTTTATCAATTTAAAGGTAGTTTAAACATTTTCCGAAGTTGAATAAAATTAAATTATGAATTTACAAAATTGTCCTCTGAATTAATGGTCTTAACCCTAAAAACCAACAGCACTGGATTTGATATTGTCACAAGAGTTGGTAGATTGTAATCTGACAATAACTAATTTTTAAAATGCCAATATAGTTGGGGTTGGGGGACCACATTTGAACTTTTTTCTACTATAGTATTATATTATTTAGCTATAGTTTTACCCATATGATAATCAGTTCATCTAGAGCTCACTTTTGTGTTTTTGTTGTTCCTGTTGTTGTTGATTTCTTGTTGTTATTATTATTATGCAAAGGCCACTCCCTTTGTTATACACTGAGAAAGAAATACAACAATGGAGGGAAGACCGAAGGAAAAATTATCCTTCAAAAGCCAACATTGAGAAGGTTTGCCACTTGAATTCATTCTTTGTTTAATACCTCTATGAAGAGGTGATTTAAGTTAGCCTGAACTTTCAATTTGCTGCAGAAGTCGCAAAAATTGGCTGGGACTGAAGACAATGCAAATGCTGCAAAATTGCGCCGCCAGGTATGCTGAATTGCTGATGATCTGATATGCCACAATTTTCCTACAGCCAAGCCATGGAAACTGGGGATGTTGTGAATACTAGGGATACACTTAAAACTTGATAATATTTTATGCAAGTAGTTTTCTATTGAAGTATTGCTTTTCAAGTTCTATCAAAAATTATAGTCATCATTCATGAGAGCAAGAAGCACAGTTCTCAAGGTCATAGGGGAGAACAGACTAGTAAAGAAAACACTTTGTAGTTGGACTGTCAACTGTGTTTAGGGTCTGCTTATCTCTATTGCCAGAACTGCTGTTTTGATTTTGTTTTCTGAGTTCTTAACAGTAAAATAAAGCAGTAAGGCGTAAACTACTTGTTGACTACAAATCATACTTCACATTGTACCACAAGTTTTTTGTCTTGATTTTGGTGTATAGAAATTCTGCACACTATCTTTTTCCTCTTCCTTTGTCTAGTCTAGAAATAATGTGTAGAGAGACTAATTGATATTTCTCCTTGTCATTTCACTTGATTGATATTACTAGTTCTATATCTCATAGTTAACCGTGGGTATTTGTTTGTCATCTTACTGAATGATTTCATGCATACTTCTTCAGCAACTCAAGGAAATTTTGGCTAAGCAAGCAGAGCTAGGTTGTGAAATTGCAGAAATACCATCTTCCTATCTGTCAGACTTGGAGAGACCAGGCCATGAAAGGGAGAACAGAAGGCCATTCCGTAAGAATGAAAAGTTCCAATACAAATCAAACAAAAGGGGACGATTTGGTCAAAAGAATCAGTTCTCCAAAAAGCAAAAATTTGAGGACCCCAGTTCATCCAACATTCAAGAGCAGAATGACAACAACTCAAGGGAACAGAAGTTGGAAAAAAGTGGCTCAGCTTCACAGAGCAAAAGGAAACCAACTCTTTTGCAAAAGCTGCTGGGTGCAGACATTAGAAGAGATAAGCAGCATCTATTGCAAGTTTTTAGGTTCATGGTTATGAATTCTTTCTTCACAGAATGCCCTGAGAAGCCTCTGAAATTTCCATCGGTGATTGTTAAAGAATCAGAGAATCAGAATGTGGCTTCTGAACAAGCATCCCCGCCTCTGAAATCTCCATCTCTTATTGTTCGAGAACCAGGGAATCAGAATGTGGCCATTGAACAAGCATCCCCACCTCTGAAATCTCCATCTCTGATTGCTAGAGAATCAGGGAATCAGAATGTGGCCATTGAACAAGCATTCCCTATTGAAGAACCGTTCAATGACGACAATGATGAGGACAAGAAATTCAAAGAACTGGATGATTTACTTTATCAGAACGTTGGTCACACCGAAGAGGAAGAAAACCAAGAGGAAGGAGAAATCATTGATTAGTAGTGTTGAACTCGTGTGTGCATGAGTTGTATAGTTTGTCTTCTAACTGTTTATGGAGTTGAATTTTATTTACTGTAGAAATCTCTACTATCTATCTTTTTATGAATCCTTTTCTTAGTTGTATGCGGAAGAATATGGACTAAGGGTGTGTTTGGAAAGTTGGGAAATGAGTCATTTTTTGGAATTAGTTTCATTTCCCGTGTTTGGTTGCATTATGAAAAATTGTCTGTGTGTTTGGTTCATTTTCCGGAAAATGGGTGGAAAATGAGTAGAAATGTATAATTATATATTTTTATTATTTTATTTAATATATAAAAATATATAAATTAATAATATTTATTATTATTATTAAAAAGAAACCTCGTTGCTCTGATTTCCGGCAGACTGGTTTCCGACGTCGGACTGGAGAGCTGTCCCTCTCTAGCTTGGAGTGTTTTTCCAGAAAAAATGGGTTAATTTTCGTGGTCAACGAAAATAATTTTTGTGGTCAACGAAAATAATTTTCGTTGATCACATTTTCTGGATGTTGCCAAACACCAAAAGCCTGAAAAATAATTTTTGAGTTACCAAACACACCCTAAATAGAGAATGCCAAGCCTTGCAAGTTTCAGAGAAGACTTTGTAAACTGTTTTAGCTAAAGATGATTTAGCAGGTATAGTTATTGCTGAAGTTTGTGTAGGTGATATGGCTGCTATTTGTTGGAGTGGATTTTGAGAGAATAGGATTGATATTGCATGAGGAATGGAATAGATAATAAATAAAATAGTAATTCTATTATATTGTTTGGTTTCGTGAATTAATGGAGCATATTTCAGTATTTGGTTAGTCTAAGAAAAAAATGTTTTGCCAAAAATCTTGTGGTTCAGTGGTATCTAGTTCCATCCCTACATGAGAGGGGGTGGTTCGAGCTTCAAGTGTCCATGATCTAACTACTTTAAAGCAACGAGGGAGGATCTAAGAGCTTTAAACTAATGAGAAAAGGAATAAGTGTAGTGAAATAGTTCACTTTTTAGAGTTTTTTTTTTCTCGATTTAGAAATTAACTTTAGAGTTCAGTATTATTGTTAAAATGCACATATCAATATTAAAAAGTGGAAGAGCTTTGCACCATTAAAAACCCGCATAATACATAAAACACCTTTTGGTATAATATTTTGGTAAGATTGTGTACTTTCAATTCTATACACGGGCACTTCATATTCCATCAGAGTGTGGAATCTAGTATAGATTCGTGTGCATTTGTAAATGTGTGCATAAACTCTAACTAAAACTTAATT
Organism: Ipomoea triloba; assembly: GCF_003576645.1. Lineage (NCBI taxonomy): Eukaryota > Viridiplantae > Streptophyta > Magnoliopsida > Solanales > Convolvulaceae > Ipomoea > Ipomoea triloba. The sequence continues at coordinate 7,347,247 of NC_044927.1, read as the reverse complement.
TAAAATTTATTGGAAGTACAAAAATCTTACCAAAAATACATTCCTACCAAAAAATATCTCCTAAAATAATGCATAATATCCACAAATAATAATATCATGATTCTAAATGCACACAAAATTACTAATTCGCACTTTCGTAAATATATGTAAATAAATAATCCAATAAATCTAAAAAAAATCATGACCATGCACAAATTCGAGATCAAAGCCTAGACTTGTCCTTAGTTCTCATGGGCGGAGGGGGTTTCATAAAATCTGCAATATATATATATATATAGGGAAGGGTTCAGGTGCGGGGAAGGTTTCCCGTGCGGTTGTGCGGTTACGCACCTTAAGCATTACAATCACACACCTTAAGCACACAAACAAAGCACCTTAAAAACACAAACCATGCGCACATAAAGCTTTAGGCCGACGCACCTTAAGTATATAAACCACGCACCTATGGTTTTAAAATGGCGCATCTTAAGTTTCAACAACTCACGCACCTTAAACATACAAATCACGCACCTTAAGAAGGAAAACAACGCACCTTAGGAAGGAAAACTACGCACCTTAAACTTTAAGTTCACTCACTTGAGTTTCTACACTGACGCACCTTAAGCATACAAACCACACACATTAAAAAGGAAAATCAATCACCTAAAACAACCGTGCAACCGCACCAGAGAAGGTCAACATCACGGGAACTCATTATATATATATATCAGTGTTGTAAAAATCCTGCCTAGGTCCCGATTAATCCCCGCCTAGGCGCTAGGCGCCGATCGACCGCCTAGCGTATCACATTAAATGGTGGTCTAGGCGCCTGGTCAACTAGGCGACCGCCTAGGCCGCCTAACCACCGCCTAAGCCGCTTAGGCGTTGACCGCCTAGGCCTCCTAGGCGCCGACTAAACCTCCTAGGCACCGTCTAGGCTGCCTAGTCGGTCAATTAACTATTGTTCATTTTTCTTTTAATGGGTTAGTTCACTCAAAACAACATTGTTTTGAGCGAAATAATTCTAAATTGTACAAACTCTAGATATTTTTTAAGTTAATATTTAATATTTTAGTATTAACTATTAAAGTATTATATAATTTATAATTATTAGTTTTTAAAAAATAAAAAATACTTAAATAAATTTAAAAAAAAATGCATTGACGCCTAGGCGCCGATTAATCCCCGCCTAGGCTTCCTAGGCGCGGCGCCTAGCGATCTTTTCAACCATGATATATATATATAGGAATTGGATCCAGTGAGATCACCTAATTTAGACGAGATCATGAGATCAAATCATAGGCATTCATTATTTTAATTTAATGGTTGTGATTCCTTTTATTATTTTTTGGATCAGGCGCCTATTTTTTAAATAGTAGGGGTATTTTAGTATTTTTAATATGATATGCATCTTTTAATTTTGATTATGCGTGACTTTCTCTGGTGGGTTACATTTAGTTTTTCTTTCCGTCTTTTTTTGGGTTTCATTCCCCACACTGTCTACACACTTGCACTGTAGTCGTATATCTCTCCATAGGTTAAAGGTTCCATGGATTAATCCGTGATTCGATGTTCCAGAAGGTTGAGGAAATCGGCATCAGGTATGTTGTTCTCTTGTTTTATTTATTTATTTATTTATTTATTTTTCTTTTCCCTTTTTTTCCTCAACGTTTGGTGTTGTTTTGTGTTTTTTTTTGGGGTTTTCTAGGGTTTGGCGGGGGGAGGGGGAGGGGGCGGGGGCGGTAATGGGTGTCGTGGTGGGTTTTCGGGTTTCTTGGGGTTCATTCATGTTAATACATGTACTCCATGTCATGTATTAAAATAGCTTTATTTCTATTGATTTTGACCTGAAATTTTATTTAACGTGGGAGTCTTGTGTGTACCTGATTAATATAATTTAGTTCTTGTTATTAGACGAGCTATGAGTCTATGATGCTTGTGTATTGATCATTTTCTCTCTTGCCAATTGCAGAGAACTAAAGTTTGATGCAATAGAATTGCCTACTGAAGCATTCACAAATATACATCGGGATAGGAACATCAACTTCGTGTTGGGATCTACGACTCATGTTGGGTGAAATTCAATTGTAGTCACAGACAATTCCTTTTTGTTTCATATATTTTTTTATGTTAGACTATGGTCATATTGTCTTTGTTTAGTAGTTTCCCGGATCCTTTATCTCATTATTTATTTTAATGCACAGAGTATTTATTTAGACGTAATAAAGTAGTTGGTGTGAACAATCTGTGCACTAACTACTAAATTGTTAAGCACACACATATGCACGCACAACACGCCGTCTTAAAGAAATGCACACTCCTACAATATCAAAATGTGGGTTTTAGCCCTCGCTAAACTAATTAACGCACAGACTTACAAACCAAATCTCAAAATCACCCATGCGTAACTCCATGAACGTACAAAAAATTGCATTCAGTAATTTGCATATTTACCAGAGTTTTGCACACGCTAGCAAACACGGACGCACACACCTTCAGAATGAATCAAAAACTCGTAAAATACGCCAACGCACACAGGACCCAGAGTTGTGCACCCGCTAACACACACGACGCACACATCGTCTTCAAGAAATGCACACTCCTACAATATCATAATTGAGGTTTTAGCACCCGTTAAACTAATTAACGCCCAATAACACAAAGGCACACACCAACATATCACATCCATAAAAAAGTTTCGCTCAAAACAAAACATCCCCAAACCCTTTATTGCCTACTCAGACTTTTGCACAGGCCTAATTACACAAATGCACCCACCTCGGATTAAATTAGCTAAAGCGCGTGCACGGCCATTAAACATTTCATTCAAAATAGTGCACAATTCGTTTACTTTCCATGCATGCACTATCATCCATACTTGTGCAAGTGTTGTTGCATAAATATTTCACACAACTGCACACGCTAATAATCTCACATGCGCACACTTATTTTCCATACATGTACTAGTGGTACACACTTTAATCTACGCCCCATGCACACGCTGGTAACCTTCAATGCACACACTTTAATCTATGTCCAGTGAAACGCACACAGCTTCGCTAGCGTTTGCACACGCACCAACATTAACAATAAACGCACACACCATTCACAATAAATGCACACACCTACGGTACTACAAAAAATAAACAAACTCAATTACATACGTAGTACTAGCAATGTTGTTGGCTTTGGAAAACTTCTAGTAGATTGGTGTGAATATCCCTAAACAACTTGTATTGGGTTACCATGATTAGGATTCCTTAATATATGAGAATTATTATGTCTATTAATTTCCTTTCTCATACACATCCTTATCAAATTACAACTCTATCCTTTTCTTTTAATTTTCTCCTAATATAATTCATATTTTAATATCAATCCTAACCATTCATTCCAAATTTATAAATGGCTGAGATGGGATCTCATGATCTCATTTTATAGGGTGATCTCATTGGATCCCGCCCCTATATATATATGATTTGGTTTGTAAGTGACATATGAGTGCTATAAATTGTGACATTTAAAGTAGTAGCGTAAATTTGTGATCATGTCAATATTAATATTATTAGACTACTATCTTAGCCAACCCTGATTTACTGTCTGCTTGTTTTATTTGTTTATTTATTTATTTTCCTTCTGTCACACATCATGTGATTACTTGGTTAAAACTTTGTCTTTATCTCAATTCTAGAATTAAGAAAATTCACAGTAACCATCACTAGAAAGCCGCCACTCTCAGGTCAAAGGGGATGTTGACCTAACACGTTTTATATGTAAATGACAAATAGGAGTATAATTATCATATCTTCTCATTATAATAAAAAATAAAATAGAATAAATAAAAATGTTTTACCAGTAAATAAATTAAAATAAAAAGGGGAATTAAGTAAGTGTACTCTAGCATTATTATTATTATTATTATTATTATTATTATTATTATTATTATTATTATTATTATTATTATTATTATTATTGAAACTGTAGGGATCATATGAATCTTAACTTTTACATTTTTATTAATTTTCATATGTTATTGATTCCGAACAACTTGTTAGTAACCATAACATTGAATGAACAATTTTTAATCTCAGAAGAATTAAGTTGTCAAAACTTGTGTACTCAAAAAAAAAAAGTTGTCAAAACTTGTTAGTAACCATAACATTGAATGAACAGTTTTTAATCTCAGAAGAATTAAGTTGTCAAGCCTTGTCAGTAACCATAACATTGAATGAACAATTTTTAATCTCAAAAGAATTAAGTTGTCAAAACTTGTTAGTAACCATAACATTGAATGGCCAATTTTTAATAGGAGGCATTCAATGTTCTAGGATGCAAAGACCATATCCTAGACCAAGGCTGTCAATTTTTTTTATACGTGGTCTTGGCATTGGGATCACAAGGGAGAGTACATGGTCAAGTCTTGTTATCGCCAACTCACAACTCTGGTTCAAGATGAACGGCCTTGGTCTAGGATATGGTCTTTGCATGTCCCTCCTAAGGTTAAAACTTTTCGCTGGCAATTAGCTTCGTCTTATCTCCCAACTCGTGACGCTTTAAATGCTAGACATGTTGATTGCCATTTGATGTGTCATATGTGTAGGGTTGTGGAAGAGAGTGCCTATCATCTTTATGTTGAAAGTCCAGAAACTCGTAAGTTGTGGTTCACCTTAGGAGTAACGATTGGTCAGGTATTGAATATGGATATCGCTGCTTGGTTCTTTGAATGTATTAAGCTTTTACAAGGTGATTTGTTGGATAGATTTGTTATGGCATGCTGGGGGTTGTGGTGTGGTAGGAATGAAAATTACTGGAATGCGACCCCGGTTGACAATAATATGACGTTGCAGCGTGTGCTTTCGTTTCTGTCTAATTGGAGGGCGGCGAATGAAATTCCTGAAGTGCATAACGCGGGAGGTCGTGATGATAGGTGGGCAAAACCATTACGGGGAAGGTTTAAGATGAATACTGATGCGGCTCTGGACCATAATCGTAATGTTATGGGACTAGGGTGGGTGCTCCGGGATGATGATGGGGGTTTCCTTGCGGCAAAGAATATGCAAGTGGAAGGTTTGTATGCTGTGAGGGAGGCGGAAGCTATGTGTATGCGGGAGGCGTTGAGCTTGCTAAAGGATACGGGAATGGGAGGTGTGGACATAGAAACAGACTTTCAGCTTTTATTTAATGCTTTATCTTGTATTTCCTTTCATTCTGCTTTTGGTTTACTTGTAGACGATGTTAAAGAGTTGGCATCTTTGATAAATGATGTCCAATTCGGGTTTGTTAGGCGATCTGCGAACTGTGCAGCCCATGCTCTAGCTCGGGAGGCCATTTCGGTGTCAGGTTGCGGGGAGTGGTTTGATACTCCCCCTCAGTTCCTTGGTGACATTCTTGCTCGAGATTTAATGAATTAATTTCTTCCTTTCAAAAACAAAAAAAACAATATCCGATCCTAATTTTATACGTATAAGATAATAGGAGAACGGCAAGAAATTTAAGGAGAAAAAAATTAGAAGAAATGTGTAATTTTTGTAATTATATAAACTTTTAAAAATCTATAATATTTATAAAATTATTCTCGCATCTTCACATTATTAATCAATTCAAATAGATTGTTGGCTTGTTGCATACTTCATATTTACATGTGTTAGGTGAACACAAGTACTAAAATAATAGTAAAAATTTACTGAAAATTAAAAAGAAGTTAAATAAACCCTTGCACAGTAAGTCAGCAACAAAAGTACTTTTTTTTTTTTTTTTTGAGCATGGCGTTTCACATAATTTAAAATAATTGCATACAAGTTTCATGTTTTCGTATAACGAATAGTCTTTTTTCTTAACCTGGAACTTCGTAATTGATGACGTTTACGTTGAAAGTCAAATTATTTCGAAACATGCATGTTTAGTACATTTTAATTCCTTTTTTTTTTTTTTTTTTTTTTTAATACCATAGCTCAATTAATTTTTAAATACCGTAATTCAACCAAGCCCATTCCAAGTTTGAACCGAAAATTTATCTAAGACGGTTGTTATATCAATATATCATAGTTCAATTTATACTTGGCAAAAACTTGTGTGAGACGTCTCACCATGAGACGGGTCGGGTCAATATGCAAATGTAACACTTATGTGCACAAATGTCGTACTTATATGCTCAAATGTAATACTAATCATGAATAAAATTTTTGTTACTTATTAGGGTAAATGTAATACTTTTAAGGGAAAATACAATACTTTTATATTTCGATTCAAAAGTATTATATTTGCCCTTATAAGTGAGAGACACTTGTCAACATTACTTATTATGAAAAATGTATTACTTTTTCTCTTATAAGTAACAAAAATTGTATTTTTGATTAGTGTTATATTTGAGCATATAAGTGTGAGATTTGCACATATAAGTATGACATTTGCATGGTACTTTGACCCGACCCGACCCGTCTCACGAATAAGGATCCGTGAGACGGTCTCACACAAGTGTGACCCTTTATACTTTATTTAATTTGTAACTTAAAATAAATTATAAGTTTTAAAATAAACTCTACCAAATAGAATCATTAAAGAGCTTAATTTAAAATTTATTTCAAATTTATTAAATGATACACATATTTATTACTTTCTATCAATTTTTTTTGAAAAGTTACTTTCTATCAATTAATATTGATATTCATTGGAAATTTTCACTAAACCCTAAAGTTAAAAGTTCAAACCCTAAATATAAGTTTTTGAGGAATTGGAAGACTTGACGGTCAAGTCTTCTAGAGAAATGAATAAATAACCATTTTTCAATGAAGAAAAATTAAAGTAATGCATTGAGGAGTAGTGGTACAATAATATAATAACACTACAATAAGGAATGGACCCATCTATAAAAATTATTAAGGTTTGAACTGGAATTATTCAGCATCATTAGAACGTTCCTTTCTCCTTTTCTGGTCAAACCGTGCATCTTTGAAACAAATTAACGTGTACAACCAAAAAATCAGAAGAAAAAAAAACACACACATTATTTGATAAGTCTCTTGAGAATTGAGATTAACGGTGTCAAGGTGGATCGAAACCCGAGGGCTAGGCGGCTAGCCCTAAACCGCCCATCAGCGGGGCTAGTTAAGGCCTAGAATTTTTGGCCTAAAAACAAAATATAATATTTTTTATTTTTATTTTTGAAATTAAGCCCGCAGGAGACAAGTTAATGTTGCATAATCATAGCCCACGGGTTTCGCAGACTGACCCGCAAATGCCCGTGAAAAGAGCCCGTGGTGGGGCGAACAGGTCCGTACTGACACCCCTAGTTGAGACCCGGGAGAAATGTCACTTTCCAATTGGACAAATAATATAACTTAATCTTTTATATTCACTATTTCAATAAAAATAAATAAATCAATCAATCAATCTTTAAAAGGATATTATTGAATATTATATGTTCACGTGGCATAATAGTAGGATTAACGTACTTATACAAATTGAAAGTCATGTCGGCTCAGATAATATTTGAGTGTAGATGCTTTAGTTCATTGGAACAAGAGGTGTTTGGATCTGCTAATTAAGGTTATTGTTGATGTTATTTGTGGATTTCAATGGTGTCGTTTGGTAATCAAATGAGTTTAATGTTCAACTACTGTAATATTACAACTTCGATTCAATTTATAATAATCTTATATATACAATTTTAAAAAATCATTGCTTGCCTACTTGAATTGCAAGCCTTATCAAACTTGAGTTTGATTAAAATGTTCACCTATAGTGCTCTATAGTTGATAGTTGCATAATTTTTTTGACGTATCCGGCCTGTAAAAATAATTCATAATCATGTGGCTTTAATTTAAAAAATTAAAAAAAAAATGTGCAAAGAAAGTCACACTTAGAATTAACCGAACTAAATTTTGAATTCCCGCGAGAGTTATATATTGATCGACCTTCTTGGTTTAAATCGGTCAACTATATTATGAACAACATAGGCCGATTTACCTCTCTGTAATCTTTTGCTGGCTAAAGTTACAAGACGACCTTCATCTAAAGCGCACTTTTGAGTAGTGATTGCGAGTTTTCTCGTAAATAAAAGAATTAACTAAATTTGATACATAAAAAGTAATCACCTTACACACACATGAAGGATATATAAGGTATATAATATATAAAATTACATAACAATAAAAGAGATTTTGTTCACATGTTATGTGTAACAATAAAAAAATTATCAATTTGTAGACATGAATATAATTGTGTATATGTTATTACATCATCCGTTGTTGGGCATTCGTTAGGTTGATCATTAGAAAAGAAAAAGAAAATGGTATTATTAAGATTGATGTTTTTTTAAATAAAATTTTATAGGGATTTTATGTAGTGATTAGGTCAGCAGAGAGGAAGAGTATATAACAAAATATTGAATGACTTTAGAAGATTCTTTAATATTTGGCAGTCAAATAAGGCCAACTTCAATTCATTATTTCTGTCAAGTTGATGCAAAATATACTTAATAGAATAATAATAACAATAATAAAAAATAATAATAATAAGCAGACTGTTTACATCGTGGGCGGCTATTGCTAATCATATTTTAATTAGGATTCTGGCAATCATGGAAGGCCGGAGAGCAGTACATATTCTTCTATTTTATTGATTACTAATTTTAAAACCATTCATTTTATTTTAATTTTTTTTCCTTTCACTCAAATAATACATTTGACATGATGAAAGCATTAAGTATATACCTTTGGATATATATAATAAGCATTTTGTTTTATACGATATTGTGAAAACAATAGAAGTTACGAGAAACGTTAATGGTTGGATATAAATTGCACTCTAGTGAGGCCATTAACTCTTTGTGTTTTAATATTAGGTTGACAAAGTATCTATGGACAAATACAACAGGCATTGTAACATAATCAATAATACACAAAAAGTTTGTAAAATTACTTTTGTTAAACTAATTAATAATTAACTCTAGTCCTGTTTAAAATGACAGAGTTGAGATTAATTATAGTATCACATTTCACATTTAATCAAATCAAAGTCTATCTATATCTTATGAGTAAGTATTGTGTGAGGCAGAACCTTCAAAACAGACTTTAATTTGTCCTCTAAGCTAGTCCACCTTGCATGCCCACTATATATATATATATATATATATATATATATATATATATATATATGGGCGTGTTCATGTGAGGATGGGTGCCCATGAAAGAACAAAGAAACAATCGCAGCCCCTCACGTCCAGATTTAACGAATCAGATTTAATTTCAAAAATGACGATGTGACATTTTCTTAAATAGCTCGAATTTTGGTGCGAGTAAAATATGTTAAAAGTGCAAGTATAATCACTTAAAAGTGTAACCATTTTCACTAAATAATGCAAGTAAATAAGTAATTTACATTGTTAACATAGGTGCATTTAATGATAACGTCTTTCACATTGGTGCACTTAATGATAACGATTAGCACAACTAATTATAACGTTAGTTGCACTTTTAATACCTTTTACTTGCACTTAGGTGCACTATATGAAACTGTTATTTGCACTTTTAACACAACTTACTTGCACTTCAATGTTCAATTATTTATGAAAATGCCACCGCATTTTAAAAGAAAATTAATATTTCTGATCCGTTAGATCTGGACACTTGAGCGACTGTGAGTGGTTCTTAGCTCTTTCCTGGACACCTCGTTCTAACCTGAACAACCTCCTATATGTGTGTGTGTGTGTCAAATGAAAAATAAAATGTAAAAAATAGATTGAAACAAGAATTTTATTTATTGTCTTTTGTAATGTCGTTTTGTTGTCTTTTTCTAGAGAAAAAAATGGAGCCTCCCCTTTCGTTAGCAAATTATATGATGGACCATGGTCCACAATGCATTGTGGACCATGATCATAGCTGATACTGCAGTTGTGTTGAACGGATACTGCAGTTGTGTTGAAAAAATACTGCCGTTGTGTTGAAAGGAAACTGCAGTTGCACAGAACAGAGGTCATTCATCCGTTCAACACAACTGCAGTATCCGTTCAACACAACTGAAGTATCTTTTCAACACAACTGCAGTATCCGTTCAACACAACTGAAGTATCTTTTCAACACAACTGCAGTATCCGTTCAACACAACTGTAGTTCCAGATGGATGACACGACCTCTGTTCCGCGCAATTGCAGTTCCTTTTCAACACAACTGTAGTATCCTTTCAACACAACTGCAGTATCAACCATGACCCATGGTCCACAGTATAACGACTGCCTTTCGTTCCTCACTCTTGCCTTTTATATCGAAGGGTAGGGGATAATGTTTCTGGTGGAAGACTCCAACGGTGACTTATGGGTAACTAGGGAAATTAAATGCTATGATTAATGAGTTATAATTGGAATATTTATGGGTAATTACAGGGATTTATGAGTGATGAATTTGAAATAAATGGGGTAAGTAATGAGTTTTATGGGTAATAAGTGTGATAATTAAATGTGAGGGAGGTTATGGAAGGATAATTTAGGGAGCTGATTGGTCACGTCTCGAGTGCTGACTGACGAGTTCGAGGTTCGACTGTCTATTAGGAGGTACCCACCGAGTACTTAGGTTGGGTATTCATCACAAGTCTCTCACTTTTCAGTGTCTTGCAAAGCAAGGCATAGGAAAGTACATCATTTCGTCTCAAAATAAGCTCAATAGCTAACTTTCGAATAAAAATGTGCCGGCTCCTTTTACAAGCCTCCGATCAACCTAACTCGAAAGTATTTTGCTAACTCCTTTTTCAAGGAGGCGTGGTTGACTGAGGTAGAACCGTGAACACAAACTTTGTCCTCTAAGTTAGCCCACCTGGCATGCCCACTATATATATATATATATGAGCGCGTTCATGTGAGGACGGGTGCCATGCATGAATGAACTAAGAACCAATCGCAACCGTCTACGTGTCCAGATTTAACGAATCATATTTAATTTCAAAAAACGACGCGGTGATATTATAATTTTATTATTGAAATCATTTAAATGACACCTATATTAGTACTTTTATATATATATATATATATATATATATATATAAATCTGCAAGCATATAAAGTCATACTGTACTTTGGGTACGTACACGAAATTAGTTCATAAAAGTTACTACTATCAATACCTAAATTCACTATCATTGGTGTTATTTTTATGTACTATAATACAAATTTTATGTACCTATTATATATATTATTTTTATGCATTTAAATTTACGATATAATTTGTCAAAGTTACACAACTCTTTTAATTTCTAGAAATTTCATTTTCAAGGAGATGACTAACTTCCATAATTCCGAAGAATATATGCAATATCAGTTTAAAAAATTCAACCTCTATCCAAAAGGGTTTTAATTTAGTTATTAACGAAAAACATGACAACATATATCGTTCGCTTCTGGAACCGGAAATGCTTTCTAGAGATATCTAGAAGTAGAAATGTAATATCTTTCACGTTTTTCACGTTTCTCGTTTACCAAATCTATCTATATATAAAAACAATATCCTCCTCCCAAACTTTCCCGCTCAAAGTTAGTGGTATTTTGGTAAAATCACATATTTTATTTATTTATTATTTTATTAATTTATTAATCTATTAATTATTCATATTTTATTNAATTAGTTATTTCTTATATTAGTCATTGTTCCTATGTAATACGCATTTGACACTTACAATGGCACATTCAATGGTCGAGTTCATTACAATTTAACAGTAATTGTTTTCTTGAAATTTCTTGGATCGTCAGGGTCTTCAAACGGATAAGCACCAACCGGCATCGCATCTGCAACCTTTTCAATAAAAAAAACATACAGATCAGACCATGAATTCAATTCTGGGCAATTAACTACTTCGTATTTGTTTAACCATATATAGATTATCAACTAATTAACCAATTATTCAAACTTAGAAATGTGGTTTTTAATTTATTATAAACAACCTAATTTGAATGATAATATCCTACTAACGTGGTCAAACTTATTCCATTTTATTCATATATGATATTATTGGAATTGAAAATTAAATCAAGAATGGGATATCATTGAAATTGAAAATTATAGAACAATATCTATTAATTACATTAAGTATAATGCACATATATGTATTCATCATAATAAAATACAAATTTATTGTATTTTAATTTCTAACCATTTATAACCAAAATTCAAATGGTAATAATAGAAAAATAAAAAAGAATTCCTGATAAAGAAGACTAATAAAATACAAATTTTTTGTATTTTAATTATTAACCATTTATAACCAAAATTCAAATGGTAATAAAAGAAAAATAAAAAAAATTCAAACCTCTTGCCATTTGTTTGTAAATATAATGTTAATGCTGATATCACATCAACTTAATTAGGTTGATGGGATTGAAATTATGTTACGATCCTTACGGAGTAATTTTACATGTATTAATTAATTAAAATATTAATTAAAATTAAAATTAATTAATTATTAATTATTAATCTATATCAATAATATAAAATACAAAATTTATTATAAACAACCTAATAATAATAATAATATCTATTAATTACATTAAGTATAATGCACATATATTGTATTAATCTATAATAAAATACAAATTTTTTGTATTTTAATTTCTAAACATTTATAACCAAAATTCAAATGATAATATCCTACTAACGTGGTCAAACTTATTCCATTTTATTCATATACGATATTATTGGAATTGAAAATTAAATCAAGAATGAGATACCATTGAAATTGAAAATTATAGAACAATATCTATTAATTACATTAAGTATAATGCACATATATGTATTCATCTATAATAAAATACAAATTTATTGTATTTTAATTTCTAACCATTTATAACCAAAATTCAAATGGTAATAATAGAAAAATAAAAAAGAATTCCTGATAAGGAAGCCTAATAAAATACAATTTTTTTTTATTTTAATTATTAACCATTTATAACCAAAATTCAAATGGTAATAAAACAAAAATAAATAAAATTCAAATATCTTGCCATTTGTTTGTAAATATAATGTTAATGCTGATATCACGTCAACTTAATTAGGGTGATGGGATTGAAATTATGTTACGGTCCTTACGGAGTAATTTTACATGTATTAATTAATTAAAATATTAATTAAAATTAAAATTAATTAATTATTTATTATTAATCTATATCAATTTATAAACAACCTAATAATAATAATAATATCTATTAATTACATTAAGTATAATGCACATATATGTATTAATCTATAATTAAAATTAAAATTAATTAATTATTAATCTATATCAATAATAAAATATTATAAACAACCTAATAATAATAATAATATCTATTAATTACATTAAGTATAATGCACATATATGTATTAATCTATAATAAAATACAAATTTTTTGTATTTTAATTTCTGAACATTTATAACCAAAATTCAAATGATAATATCCTACTAACGTGGTCAAACTTATTCCATTTTATTCATATACGATATTATTGGAATTGAAAATTAAATCAAGAATGAAATATCATTGAAATTGAAAATTATAGAACAATATCTATTAATTACATTAAGTATAATGCACATATATGTATTCATCTATAATAAAATACAAATTTATTGTATTTTAATTTCTAACCATTTATAACCAAAATTCAAATGGTAATAAAAGAAAAATAAATAAAAAAATAAAACCTCTTGCCATTTGTTTGTAAATATAATTTTAATGCTGATATCATGTCAACTTAATTAGGGTGAAGGGATTGAAATTATGTTACAGTCCTTACGGAGTAATTTTATTATATGTATTAATTAAAATTAAATGTAATTAATTAATTAATTAATTATTAATTATTAATCTATATCTATAATAAAATACAAATTTATTATAAACAACCGAATAATAATAATAATAATAATATCTATTAATTACATTAAGTATAATGCACATAGTAATCTATAATAAAATATAAAATATAAATTTTTTGTATTTTAATTTCTGACCATTTATAACCAAAATTCAAATGATAATATCCTACTAACGTGGTCAAACTTATTCCATTTTATTCATATGCAATATTATTAATATGCGATATTATTGGAGATGAAAATTAAATCAAGAATAAGATATCATTGGAATTGAAAATTATAGAACAACTATTAATTACATTAAGTATAATGCACATATATGTATTCATCTATAATAAAATACAAATTTATTGTATTTTAATTTCTAACCATTTATAACCAAAATTCAAATAAAACTATATATAAAAACAAAATCCTCACTTTAAGCTTCCCGCCCAAAACAGTCCTACAATATTTAGGATGCGATTATTTCCTATTTTCCTATTCGTTGTACAATTCTACATTACAATTTCTATCGTACTACAATTCTATATTACAATTCCTATCGTACTACAATTCTACATTACAATTCCTATCATACTACAATTCTATCGTAAAAAGATACAACCTTATATAAATCCCTAATCGAACTTTAAAAGAGAAACACAGTGCAATTATTCAGAACCTCCCCACTATCAAATCTGCAAATTCTGTTGATGCGCCTGTTTTCTTTCAATTCTACAAATCGAAAACAATTTTCTTCTTTCACTAATGGAGTCTGTTTTTGTCTCTGCTTTCGACCTATCCCCCAATACGAAGAAAAGTTGTATAAGGCTTCGACGCAGTGCAATTATTCAGAACCTCCCCACTATCAAATCTGCAAATTCTGTTGTTGTGCATATTTTCTTTCAATTATACAAATCGAAAACAATTTTCTTCTTTCACTAATAAAGTCTGTTTTTATCTCTGCTTTCGACCTATCCCCCAAGACGAAGAAAAGTTGTATAAGGCTTCGATTGATTCGTTGTTATTTGTCCCGGGAATATCAACGTTCCGCAGTCAACCAACAGACACTGGAGTGCCTACTCCATGACTCCCAGGTAATGTTTCCAAACAGCTTGATTTTGTAATACCATTCCTACAAAAGAAAAAACAGCATAGAGTAATGATAACTATACTTATTAACAATTTTAGTATTTGGTATTACAAATTAATATATAATTTACATAATAATTAAATATAGAAAGCTCGATTATATTATAAATTCAATAGTTGTAAAAGAATGTAGTGTTATTACTTTATTTGATGGTATAGTTAGTGCAATGAAAAGAACATGTGATATACTAAGCATATGTTGGTGTGGGATCATTCCAAAACATCTATACTGTATATAAAAGTAATATCCTCCTATTTCATTTTTTCGCTCAAATTTTTGTAGTCAATTAATTAAATATTTTATTGGTGAAATAATTAATAAAGCTTATTTGGTAAGAAAATATAAAATGAAAATGAACTAATATCTATTAATTGGTAATATTACTTCTATATTCACGTATCAATACTATTAATAAAAGTAAAATCCTCCCCTTCAACTTTATCAATACTATTAATAAAAGTAAAATCCTCCCCTTCAACTTTCGCACACAAAATAATATTATTAATTAATTGGTAAAAAACTTTCGCACACAAAATAATATTATTAATTAATTGGTAAAAACATTAATAATGTTTAATTGGTAACAAAACTTTATTTACCAAATTCTCATAATAATTAAACCATTATAATTGTGAGAATAATGAAAACAAAATCTGCGTAAACCATTATAATTGTGAGAATAATGAAAACAAAATCTGCGTAATTTTATAAGAAAAAAAGAATAATGAAAACAAAATCTGCGTAATTTTATAAGAAAAAAAGAATAATGAAAACAAAATCTGCGTAATTTTATAAGAAAAAAAAATTTATTAATTATTATTTACACCAATAATAATAATTCAACTAATTATTTATACTTCTATATATATACTACTATTAATAAAAATAAAATCATTCTTTGTGAAATCTCCACCCAAACAATAGTAATAGTAAAGATAAAATGGAAAAGAAAATTAATTTTACTAATTGATTGAAAATATAAAAAGATCCTAGAAAAAGGAAACATAAATTAGGAAAATTGGAAAAAGGGAAAAGGATATTACTAATTGACTAAAAATTATTTAAAAACATTAAAAAATTAATTACACTTTTCTTTTGAAAACTTTAAATTATTTAAATTTAAAAAAATTAACTAAACATGGGTTGTTAGATTTTTAAGATAATTGTTGACAAACAAGTCATATATTATTCAATTAATTGAGTAATACTTTTGCACTAATCTTATAATCAAATAAATGTATACGTTCAATATTAGAATTTTTTATAATTTCAATCTTTATTTTTATTATCTAAATATATAATTGTATGTCGATCCAAATATTCTTAAAATATTATAACAAATCCATTCCGTGCAACGCACGGGCAAAAATACTAGTATGATGATAATAATTTTTTCTTTTCCTTTCTAAATAATAAGTTTCATTGTATGCTTAGTGCATTTTTTTTTCTTTGAGTACGCATTTTTAATAACTGAAAGTATAAATTATAGATTTAAGGAAAAAAGGTTAAATTGACCTCCTAAGTCATTTTTTTTTTTGGTAAACTTACAGGGTCTTTCTCTCCGTCCGTTTAACGGTCCGGGGTCCACCCACGTTCGCTCCGAGAGGCACAGGAACTGGCCCAGGGGGAATCGTCACTTGTGGGAATTGGACCCGGGTTCTCCCGAAATTCTCCCCACAAAGAGAGCTCACTTGCCACTTAAGCTACCCCACTGGGTTAACCTCTTAAGTCATTTAGATAGTGCAATTAGGTCCTCTATGTAAAAAACAAAAAAAAAAAACAAAAAAAAAAAAGCTCAATTAATGTCCCCTAAACCTGTAAAATTGTTCAATTGATAAGTCCAAATCAACCTGTATATATAACAGGTTAATTCTTCCCAAGCTTGACACATGTCACTTTTATTTTTTTTTATTCTTTAAAAAACTTTTTATTTATTTATTAAATNCAAATTCTCATAATAATTAAACCATTATAATTGTGAGAATAATGAAAACAAAATCTGCGTAATTTTATAAGAAAAAAATAATTTATTAATTATTATTTACACCAATAATAATAATTCAACTAATTATCTATACTTCTATATATATACTACTATTAATAAAAATAAAATCATTCTTTGTGAAATCTCCACCCAAACAATAGTAATAGTAAAGATAAAATGGAAAAGAAAATTAATTTTACTAATTGATTGAAAATATAAAAAGATCCTAGAAAAAGGAAACATAAATTAGGAAAATTGGAAAAAGGGAAAAGGATATTACTAATTGACTAAAAATTATTTAAAAACATTAAAAAATTAATTACACTTTTCTTTTGAAAACTTTAAATTATTTAAATTTAAAAAAATTAACTAAACATGGGTTGTTAGATTTTTAAGATAATTGTTGACAAACAAGTCATATATTATTCAATTAATTGAGTAATACTTTTGCACTAATCTTATAATCAAATAAATGTATACGTTCAATATTAGAATTTTTTATAATTTCAATCTTTATTTTTATTATCTAAATATATAATTGTATGTCGATCCAAATATTCTTAAAATATTATAACAAATCCATTCCGTGCAACGCACGGGCAAAAATACTAGTATGATGATAATAATTTTTTCTTTTCCTTTCTAAATAATAAGTTTCATTGTATGCTTAGTGCATTTTTTTTTCTTTGAGTACGCATTTTTAATAACTGAAAGTATAAATTATAGATTTAAGGAAAAAAGGTTAAATTGACCTCCTAAGTCATTTTTTTTTTTGGTAAACTTACAGGGTCTTTCTCTCCGTCCGTTTAACGGTCCGGGGTCCACCCACGTTCGCTCCGAGAGGCACAGGAACTGGCCCAGGGGGAATCGTCACTTGTGGGAATTGGACCCGGGTTCTCCCGAAATTCTCCCCACAAAGAGAGCTCACTTGCCACTTAAGCTACCCCACTGGGTTAACCTCTTAAGTCATTTAGATAGTGCAATTAGGTCCTCTATGTAAAAAACAAAAAAAAAAAACAAAAAAAAAAAAGCTCAATTAATGTCCCCTAAACCTGTAAAATTGTTCAATTGATAAGTCCAAATCAACCTGTATATATAACAGGTTAATTCTTCCCAAGCTTGACACATGTCACTTTTATTTTTTTTTATTCTTTAAAAAACTTTTTATTTATTTATTAAATTATAAAGAGTTTCTTTTATTTATTAAATTATAAAAGAATAAAAGAAAAAGAAAAGTTTCAGCCTCCGGCTGTTCGGCGAGGATAGCCGGTGGCTGCTTCCTATGGTTGTCCGGCGAGGACAAGCACGACTGTCAAACATGAGGTTCAGATTTGGACCTCAAACAACCTGGAATGAAGGCGATAGCCATGGCCGTTGTCCTCGCCAGCCAGCCGGTGGCTGAAACTCTTTTTTTTTTTTTTTTTTTTTCCTTTTATAATTTAATATATAAAAGAAAATTTTTATAATTCAATAAATAAATAAAATGTTTTTTAAAGAATAAAAATAAAAAAATATTTTAAAAGTGACACATGTCAAGCCGGGGAAGAATTAACTTGCTAAGGCTGCTATACAAGTTCACTTGGACTCGATTGAACAATTTATAGGTTTAGGGATCTTAATGGAGTTTTTTGTTTTTTTCCTAACTTAGGAGACCTAATTGCACTATCCAAATAATTTAGTGGGGAAATTTGAACCTTTTACCTAGATTTAATCTTTAATTACATTTTAAATGTATTTTTATCTGATGCTTAATAGAAAATGATTTATTCCCCTCATAAATTTCACCTCTAATAATTTACCTTATTATGTGACTTTCATTCATTGGGTACCCATAAATGGGTTGACTCTACCACTAATTAAAAAAAAAAAAACTTATTCACTAATTAATTAATTAATTAATTGTATACTGACACGTCATGATGAATAAATTGGAAGCAAAAATAGGATGGACATAGAACATTACTCATACTTAATTATATTTTATTCTTAACTTTTACGATAGTTCTTTAGTTATCAAATTATTATTTTCATAAAATCTAAAAATTACGAGGTCACTCAATCAAATTTTTTAATTACGTACCAATCCTTTCTTCTAATCATAAGAGTCCAAGTGTGCTAAAAGGAATTTCAATAGAGTTTAATAAATTGTTAAAATATTATTAGTGTACTTTTGACTCCTAAATTTACAAAAATGAGATATAATTCATAACAAATAACTAAAAGTTTAGATTATCATCAAATTCAATATATATAGGAATATGGTCAAATACTTTGTAATAAGCATTACAATCTATAAATTAACTTAAAATAATATAAAGTCTAGTGGCCGGAGGGGAGTGCGTGATCATGAATCTATAATGACCCTGTTTGGTAAATAATCAGCCTATCAGCCAATTTTGGCTTATTTGATCACTATTAGTTGTTTGGTTAATAAGCTTTTTGTAACTTCAAAATGCTAAAATTCAAAAGGCTACTCAAAACAGTCTTTTCAATTAGCTTTTTGAGAAAAGAAATTATACCAAAAAGCTATCAGCTAACAGCTAATTTATCAAACAACTTTCTAGAATCAGCTAATATTATCAACAAATCATACTTTCTAACCCAAACAACCAACCTAATCAGCCAACAACCATTTACCAAACAGGACCAATATTTATTGTTTGGGTACAGTTCTAATACACTTTCATCATTTGTCCAATTAGAAACAAATTGAAAATTTTATTTCGTTTCAATTAAATATTTAAATTTATAGTGTGATCACTTTTATACTAAAGTGAAAAATATGTTTTATTACTTTGAAAAAAAAAAAGTGAAAAATATGTTGTAGTCTTGAATTTGGTATCAATGACTTTCTAATCAATCCAAATAATAAATGACTTTGGTATCTTGTTAAAAATGTGAACTAATGTTAATTTTTGATATATGATATAATTCTACATCAGTTTCATAAGAGATTGTGGAGTGACACTTAATTCATAACATAAAACGTTTACATCAACGATCAATGAAATGGTAAACCATTCCTTATAGTCATACATAGAAACAACTTTTCTAACTATGCTATAGAAAACTTGAATCGCAGACTGTTTCATAACTAGGAAGCTATGTTCCTTCAAGGAGCTTAAAGCTTCATCAAAGATCTGGGTCTTCGTCATCATTCTTTTTTGCTCGCCCAGGATAAGATCAACACTTGCCGAAACCAAACTAAACGATTTATGCTAATGAAAATGAAAAGCCCGTGAAAGTAACGAGAGGAAAAATGCTCGTGAGAAGTAACGAGAGGAAAACACAATAATAGAGAAAATAAAAGTGGGTAAAGTCAAAGTAGGGTTGGGAGTTCAAGACTACCAACACAAACTCAATACCTACCTACTATTATTTTATTCAAAGGGAAAGAAAACGGAAGAAGAAGATCTGTGGCGGTGATCGGAGGCGGACGGAGCTACGGCGGTGGTCGGAGGCGGACGGAGCTGCGACGATGGTCGGGGCGGAAGAAGAGCGAGAGCAAACGTAGAAGGTGACCAAAACCGCCGGCTCAAAGCTCCATTAGAGCTCCGGCCGGAGGCTGGCGGTGGAAGCCGAAGTTGAGCAGCAGAGAAAGGCGTTTGGTTTTAGAGAGAAAAGGGAGGTTAGGGTTTTAGAGAGAAAAGGGAGGCTTCATTATTTTCTTTCGATAATTAACCGTTTTAAAATTTGTAATTTGTTTAGTAACATAGTTAGCTTATCAATTAATTTTAATTTGTTTGATCATTGTTAGCTGTTTGACTTAGTTAAATAGTCAATATGAGTATTTGATTATTTAGTTTTTTGTAACAGCTTATTGCTCCAAAAGGCTAAAATTCAAAAAGTTTCTTTTTTAACAGTTTTTTTGATTAGTTTTTTGAGAAAGTCATTTTGTATATAATCAACTATCAGCTAACAACTAATATACCAAATATCTTTCTACAATCAGCTAATGCTATAAACTAGTCAAACCTACCAACACAGTAAACTAACAGTTATCAGCTAATAACTATTACCAAATACTTTTATTATTTAAATTTGAAAAGTTCAAGTTAGTGTAAATTTATTATCTTTTTAAATAAATCTAGTTAAAAAAATGAAACATAATTTAATTTTAAAATATTCCTTCTTTCCTATTTTACCTGTCATGTTTACTATTTATTGGTCAAACAATTTTTTTTTCTTTGCTAATTTTCTTTAATATTTTTTTTTTTGTGTTTAATAGTGTTTTTAATGGGGTAGTTTGTAAATATATAAATTTTATATACTAATACTAAATTTAATATTATAAAAAAATTAAATTAAAAATAACTTTAGTTAAGTCTCATCAACTAAATCGAACACATTAAATGAGACGAAATGAGTATCAATTATAAACTAAACTAATTCGCTATCAACTAATTGCGAAATATAACAAGTTTGGTTAGCGTGGGTAATTGTGCATCTACCTCCCGTAAGAGAGGTGAAAACAACCTAACATGGAAATGGAGAAGTGAAGTGTGGATAATCAATGATGAATTTTGGATTAAATTATGTAACATTTCTTTTTCATGTTAGTTTAGCATTTAATTTTCAAATGGTGATGCTCGTCCGCCACCCATTACCATTCATTGATTGACTCTTCCCTTTTCCAGTTTCTTGCAACTTTCGCTCCATATCTGTTCAACACTTCTACATTAGAACAATGTCTTTGACTTTTGAATTTTCCCTCCTATCTCTCTCACATATATGCAAAACAACAATTCTTCTTTTCATACACTCCTGCAAAATCAAAGGCAACCCAGACACACATACACCTCCATCTCTCTCTCTAAAACTTGCCCTTTTCTCCCATACAAGTAAGTCTCGACGTTGCATTAAATTCCTCAAGGTGTAGATACAATTACTCGTAGTTGTTGCTGTAGTGTTTGTAATTCTCTCATTTCTGTCTCTGGGATATCCGTATTTTGTTGTTATAGCTGAGTTTGAAGTGTATATATGTCTTTTGTGGGTTCTGTGTGGTAGTGTTATTGTGTTTTTGGAGGTTTTAGCTGAGGTCAAAATCTGGGTTATTGGTTGAACATTTAAGTTGTGTTGAGCTTTGCTGAAGTTGGATCCTGGGTAGTTCAAATTTATTACAACTTTGGTGGTTTTGATTGGGTAGTACAGAATTTGAATATTTGAAATTTTTGTTAGTTTTGGGTGAGTGAGATTTTTATCTTGTTGTGGCTATATGTTCTTGATAGAGTTTCATTCTGATCTGTTGAAGAGGCCTTTGATCTTCATGTCATGGCCTGGCAACAGCGCCCGCTTTTGATTCCTTCCCCAAGGACTGCAGGAGTTGAAGAACTTCCTTATACACCTGTTTTTATTGATCAACTGAAAGAATCTAAGTCTGTTTCACATACCACCAAATCACCCTTTGGAATGGATTCAAACACCCATTCTGAGATTTCCACATTCCCTGAATCCTTCCACAGTTCATCTCGAAGAAGTATGTCTTCAAATAGGTTTAGGGACTCTAGGGCAGGCTCGATTAAGGAAGAGACTTTTGGTGGGTTAGGATCAAGGGGCATGAGAAATGGATCATATGGGGCTGGCTCAGAGGGGTTTAGCAGGCCCCTGAAAGAAATTAGTGATGAGGATGCCAGATTGGTATATATAAATGATCCTTCCAAGACCAATGAGAATTTTGAATTTGCTCGGAATTCAATTAGGACGGCAAAATACTCCATCATTACCTTCCTACCGCGAAACCTGTTTGAACAGTTCCATAGAGTTGCATATATTTACTTTCTTGTTATTGCTATCCTTAATCAAATACCCCAGATGGCCGTTTTTGGTCGAGAAGCTTCTATTCTTCCATTAGCTTTTGTATTATTCGTTACGGCAGTTAAGGATGCCTATGAAGACTATAGGCGGCACAGGTCTGATAAGGTTGAGAACCATCGATTGGCTTCGGTTTTGATAAATGGTCAATTCCAACAGAAGAAATGGAAAGATGTAATGGTAGGTGAAATCATCAAAATTTCTTCAGGCGAACCTATCCCTTGTGACATGGTGCTGCTCTCAACAAGTGATACAACTGGGGTTGCATATATCCAGACAATTAATTTGGATGGAGAATCGAATTTGAAGACACGGTATGCAAAACAGGAGACACAAATGAAAAATCCAGAAAACGAGAAAGTAGATGGATTGATCAAGTGCGAGAAGCCCAGTAGAAACATTTATGGCTTTCAGGCAAACATGGAGATAGAGGGAAAGCGTGTTTCTCTCGGGCCTTCCAATATTATTCTCCGTGGTTGTGATCTCAAGAATACTGCTTGGGCAATTGGGGTAGTAGTATATGCTGGCCAAGAGACAAAAGCAATGCTGAATAACTCTGGAGCTCCATCCAAACGGAGCCGTCTCGAGACTCGTATGAACCGGGAGATCATTATCCTCTCATTTTTCCTTGTTGCACTGTGTACTGTCATCTCTATTTGTGCTGGTGTTTGGCTGAGGCATCACAAGGATGACCTAGATATTATCCCTTTCTTCCGGAGAAAAGACTATTCAGAAGCCGAAGTTGAGAACTATAATTATTATGGTTGGGGAGCACAGATAGTATTTACATTTCTTATGTGTGTTATTGTCTACCAAGTCATGATCCCTATATCACTATACATATCCATGGAGCTTGTTCGTATTGGTCAGGCTTATTTTATGATTCAAGATAACCGGATGTTCGATGAAGCCTCAAACTCAAGGTTCCAATGTAGGGCACTTAATATAAATGAAGATTTGGGACAAGTAAAATATGTTTTCTCTGATAAAACTGGCACATTAACTGAGAACAAGATGGAATTTCAATGTGCAAGCATTTGGGGAGTAGATTATGGCAGCACAAAGTCCAGTCTTGTAGAAGATCAATTCGCATTCAATGTTCAAGGTGCCACTACTTTGCTAATTCTTTCCCTTGATCTCCTATCCCCCTCTTCATATCATTTTCTTGCCTTCTTTTATAGAAAAATATTGTTTATTTTTTTTGCGTTGAATGTGACATTTTTGTTTGTATTATTTTGTATCAGTGGATGGGCAGGTTTTAAGGCCGAAGATGAAGGTAATGGTGGATCCAGAGCTTATTAAAATATCAAAATCTGGAAAACATACGGATCAAGGAAAACGTATTCATGATTTCTTCCTTGCCTTGGCTGCTTGCAACACTATTGTTCCTATTACTGAAGATTCATCAGATCCAGCAGTGAAGTTGATTGAATATCAAGGAGAGTCTCCCGATGAGCAGGCATTGGTATATGCTGCAGCAGCTTATGGTTTCATGCTTATTGAACGAACATCTGGACATATTGTTATTGATATTCAAGGAGAAAAGCAAAGGCAAGTTGAACCTGTTCTCTCTGTGTTTATGTTCAGTTGGAAATTTTTTTAGGTGAATAACATATTAATACAACTGTATGTGGGAGTGCGCACAAGTAGGATTGACATAGCTCGTCCTATTCTGTGTACAACCTCCTTGCTTGGTTATTTTTTGTAATTTCTATAAATGCCTTCCACTTACGATATGTTTCTTTCACTGACGGTTTGTTGACAAAGAAAGTAAACATATATTTCATAAGCCCTTCATAATTCTTCCTACCCCTCACTGTGAGTATGGTGGAAGGGGAAGTAAAAGTTCTTTTCAACTTCCCGTCCAATTTTTGAGGGATTGGAAATATTGGCATTGGATAGGACCTTCCCCTCGTATTTTCCTTATCTCCCTATTATAGATGGGGAAATAAAACTTATTTCTGACTTTCCATCCAATTTTTGACGATTGGAAAAGCTGATATAGATGGGAGAAAGGTTACTTTTTGCTCTTTTCTTCCTCTCCCCCTCCACTTCTCAGCCGAACCAAACACTGGTTTGAAAGAATATTGATTGGGTTAAAGATTAATAGAAAGAACTTGAGTCACCCTACTTGATGCGCCTACCATTATTTGAAATTTTAAAATCTATCTGATTATCGTTCATTTTAATGCAGGTTCAATGTTTTGGGTTTGCACGAGTTTGACAGTGATCGGAAGAGGATGTCAGTAATATTAGGTTGCCCTGATAACACAATAAAGCTTTTTGTAAAAGGTGCTGATACAACCATGTTTAGTGTAATCGATACATCATTGAATTCGGACATAGTTCATGCAACTGAATCACATCTCCATTCCTATTCCTCAACGGGTTTGAGAACTCTTGTGGTGGGAATGCGTGAACTGAGTGCTTCTGAACTTGAACGGTGGCAGTCTTCTTATGAGGCAGCAAGCACTGCTGTGATTGGAAGGGCAGCTTTACTTCGTAAAGTCGCTATTGATATTGAAAGCGACCTTAGCATATTAGGCGCTTCAGGGATTGAAGATAAATTGCAACAAGGTGTGCCAGAAGCAATTGAGTCTTTGAGAGAAGCAGGCATTAAAGTTTGGGTTTTGACTGGAGACAAGCAAGAAACTGCAATTTCAATCGGCTACTCATCTAAGCTTTTAACGAGTACGATGACCCATATTACTATTAAAAACAGCTCTAAGGATTCATGCAAGAGGAGTTTGGAAGATGGCTTGAGACTGACTAAGAAGCATGCTGCACATAATTCTGAAGCAAACTCTGTAGCTAGTACAAGTTCAGTTGCCTTGATCATTGATGGAACAAGCCTTGTTCATATCCTTGACAGTGAACTTGAAGAGCAGGTATATGCTTGTGCTATCTTACTTTTTCTCTCTCTCTTTCACACAGGCAGGCACACACATACACTCTCGCTTTCTTACACAGACATGTTTAATATGCCATTCACGCATATTTCTTTTTTTCAGTTGTTCCAGCTAGCTAGTAACTGTACTGTGGTACTTTGCTGTCGAGTAGCTCCGCTGCAAAAAGCTGGTATTGTTGCCCTCATAAAGAGCCGAACAGATGACATGACCCTCGCAATTGGAGATGGTGAGTATGAAATTTCTTTTCATGTTTTAAAAATTGACATGCAGAATACCCATTAGAGGGGAAAATATGCGGTTCCTTCTTCTGTTTAGATGTGCGGTGGTTCTAACATATGTTTTTTCAGGTGCTAATGATGTTTCAATGATCCAAACTGCTGACGTGGGGATTGGTATCAGTGGCCAAGAAGGTCGGCAAGCTGTCATGGCATCGGATTTTGCGATGGCCCAATTCAGATTCTTGGTCCCGCTTTTATTGGTTCATGGACATTGGAACTACCAGCGATTGGGCTACATGATATTATACAACTTTTACAGGAACGCTATTTTGGTTCTTGTCCTATTCTGGTAAGTTCATGACTTCTGCTAAAAACAAAACAAAAGAAGAGAGAATACACCCCTTATTCTTTAGTTTCACTGATCCATCTTGTTTGGGTTTCTATTTTCGGGGAAAGTGGAACTGGAAACTTGTTGTTTAGACATAAGATTTAAGATAGGGATAAAGGAAGAACTGACGCATTTAGTTGAAATAGGCACTTTTTTTGAGTGAAAGATTCTTGCAATTCTTTGACATTAGCTGATACTGTACTTAATTGTTCTGCTCAGGTATGCACTCTTTACGGCTTTCACTTTAACTACAGCCATCACTGATTGGAGTAGCGTGTTGTATTCTATAATCTATTCTTCACTACCTACAATAGTTGTTGGGGTTCTTGATAAGGATGTGAGTAGAACGACCCTTCTGAAGTACCCTCAACTATATGGAGCTGGACAGAGAGAAGAGAGCTACAACGGGAAATTGTTTTGGGTGATGATATTGGACACCGTATGGCAAAGTGCAGTTGCCTTCTTTGTGCCTCTCATTGCATACTGGAAAAGGGATATTGATATTTCTAGCCTTGGCGATCTTTGGATACTCGCGGTGGTTATTTTGGTTAACCTACATTTAGCCATGGACGTAATTCGGTGGAATTGGATTACTCATGCTTCCATTTGGGGATCTATTGTAGCAACTGTTATCTGTGTCATTATCATTGATGCATTGCCATTTCTTCCTGGTTATTGGTAAGACCTCTTCATTTTGCATAAATTTATCATTGCAGAATATTTTGGACTTTTAGATTGTCTTTCCATATATATACCCTCTCGTTTACCATATCACCATAACAAATATAATCAGACCCTGATTGTAAACTCAATGCAATTTTGCAGGGCCATCTTCCACGTCGCAGGGGATGCCACATTTTGGTTGTGCTTGATTGGTATCATCGTAGCTGCTCACGTTCCACGATTCATTGTCAAAGTTTTCGTTCAGCACTTTACGCCTAGTGATATCCAGATTGCGAGAGAGGAGGAGAAGTTTGGACACAGAACAGTGTCTCACAACGTAGAAATAGAAATGAACCCAGTTTTCGATTCTCCTCAATGATGAGTATTCGTTCTTCTCTCCCTTCTTTTGTAAAGTTTGTCAATATTTATGTTGCAAGAATAGTCGATTTTCCACTTTGCTGCCGGGTTTTTGTTTGCTTCACATCACAGCGATAAGAAACCGGAATTCTCAGGCTTGCATAGATAGGTCAGCATTCTTTTTTCTTGTTGTTCTTTAAGCAGTGTAATCATATATTAGCCATAGTCACAAAAGCATTCTTTCTTTAATTTTTTTTCTTCTTTTTGTACAACCACCAATCATATAGTGAGCATTATGTAACAGGAATCCATGTTAATAGAAAAAGCACAGATGAGGTTTCTGTTTTCTCTTGAAATCTTGAATACAATATTGTTGTCTCCTGTTTTATGTTGGTACTCTTGTCCCTTTGTTGGCCTAATCTGGCCTTTCTAGTTGGTGGCACTGCTTATAATGCCACAAGAGATTTGAGAATGAGAGAAATGTATAATTGCATATATTCAAGCAATGTATAATACAGAGTATAAATAGAAGAGAGGTGCGCAACAGTTCTAGATCAATTGGACGGGAGAAAATATATAACTACCTAGATTAAATCAAGAGTTAATTCTATTTTTGGTCTTAGCTTAGAGTTTTTTCCACTTTTGGTCCTATGACTTTAGTGTTTTCGTCAATTTAGGTACACGACTTTCATTTTGTCACTTTTAGTCCTTTGACTTTAATTTTTTGCCACTTTTAGTCATTGACTTTGATTTTTTTTTTCCACTTTTAGTCCTTTCGGTCATCCGAGCGACAACTTTTAATCGAAATCAACAAATTGTTGTACCATTAAGGGTAAATAACGTTTAATGTATTTAGAGATTTTTCAATAGACAATTTTACACTTAATGAAACAACATTTTATTGATTCCGATTAAAAGTTGTTGCTTAAAAAACGAAGCAGAACAAACAAATAACGTTTCTTTTTCTTATTTTTTTTATCTGATTTTATTTATAAATATATTTAGAACTTTATTAAAATACACTTTTACCCTTAATGGCATAGCAATTTGTTGATTTCAATTAAAAGTTGTCGCTCGGATGACTGAAAGGACTAAAAGTGGAAAAAAAAAATCAAAGTCAAGGACTAAAAGTGGCAAAAAAATTAAAGTCAAGGACTAAAAGTGGCAAAATGAAAGTCGTGTACCTAAATTGACGGAAACACTAAAGTCATAGGACCAAAAGTGGAAAAAGCTTATAGGTGATAGTCTACTTTTAATCATATTTTATCATATCATTCTCATTTGGTCTTAGTATTATTGTGGAATTACCATTTTTGGCCATCCGTAGACAAAATTTTTTTAAATGCCGTTAAATATGATGACATTGCAATTTTTTTTATGCAAAGCAGGTTGACCCGTTATACTATTTAAGTTTGTTATTTTTTTTTTTTGAAAAAATTTATAATTGAAAACCTGAATGTTCTTGAATTTAACAAAATTTAAATTATTTTGTTAATAAAGGATCGAAAATGATCATGTCACAATAATACTATGACAAAAAAATGGATGTTCTAAAAAAAAGAACTAAAAGTGGACCACCACCTATAAATCTATGTTACAACCCTAGAGAGAACTTTAACGGATAGGAAACCTACTCCTTACCGTATTCGAGTTACGACAAATTCCACACTTTCGAGCGTGTGAGAGTTTCAAGAAATAACTAAAAAGAACATTATATTTTCTTCTAAAAAAAACAATATATTTATCTGAGTAGTTCCCAATCTTCATATACAATGGATCTATTTATACTAAATTATTGAAACCTATAATAATTAACCTACTAAAATTATACGGAGTACTAATTATACAAGGTGATGATATATACATAATTTCCTTATACTGCTCCACTAAATATACATTTATATCACCGATTATGAGTTATTTCCACTTTTGGTCCCACGACTATTGGATCATTTCCACTTTTGGTCCTCGACTATTAAAATTTTCAGATTTGGTCCCACGACTTTTAAATCCCTATCACATTTGATCCTTCCGATCAAATTCCGGCCACATTCAGGTCACCGACAATAATTTTCCGGCGAATGAATTCAGTTAAGGACAATTTTGTCATTTCATTTTTTAAAATTTATTTATTAAAAAAAAAAAAGAACCGAAGAGGCAGCGTGGGTTCATTGTCGCCGCCGGACAGCATGGGTTCTTCTTGTATTGAACATATCATCGTAGAAGTCGACTAGGTTTTCTCCATGGATTCTTCTTGTAGCTGGATTCATTGTAGCCGCCGGACAGCATTCGTCGCAAGGAGGCCGTAGCCAACCGTCGCCGTCCGCCGAGCTACAATCACCATCGCCGACCGTCGAATCACGACCGCACCCAGCAGATCGAGGAGAAAAAGGGTAGATCGAAGAGGGGAGTTCACCATCTTCGTCTAGGGCTCGATGAGAATCGTAGAAGATTTTCGAAGGCGCCGCTACGCCAAGCCACCGCCATCGGCAAAAAAAAAACCAGAGAGAGCAAGGGGGGAGTTCACCATCTTCGTCTTCTTCCTACAGGTACCATCGAAGGAGAGAGAGAGAGCGCAAGGGGGAGCAGCTGGTCTTCTTCTTCGTTCGGCGCCGGCAAGAAAAGGAGAGAGAGATGGGTCGTTCAGCTCGCCGGCGAGCACTGGTTTTTTTTTTTTTTTTTTAAATAAATAAATTTAAAAAAATGAAATGACAAAATTGTCCTTAACTGAATTCATTCGTCGGAAAATTATTGTCGGTGACCTGAATGTGGCCGGAATTTGATCGGAAGGACTAAATGTGGTAGGGATTTAAAAGTCGTGGGATCAAATCTGGAAATTTTAATAGTCGAGGACCAAAAGTGGAAATGATCCAATAGTCGTGGGACCAAAAGTGGAAATAACTCCACCAATTATTCCTTTCCTTTTCCGCTAATCCGCTCACTCTTTCTTGAGTTTTTCTCTCTCGCTTTCTTAGTTAGCTTTCTCCCGGTGGTATAGACGTCTATGGATTCGGACAAGACAGCATTCGGCGCTAATGCTAACCTTACTCTACGCCACTCAGAACCAGAATCGGAGTTCCTTGCAGTAGGTAGACTGGTCACTCATAAACCCGTCAAATTTCGTTTCTTAAAAGATACCATGGAATCAATATGGCTATCGGCAATGGGAATGAAAGTGAAGGAGCTAAAGCCCATGTTATACCTCTTCCGTTTCTTTCATCAAAGGGACATCACCCGCATTATCGAAGATGGCCCTTGGACGTATAACCAGAGCCTCTTGATACTTAGACGACTCGAGACACATGAAGACCCGAAAAGAGTTCCATTGAGCAAAGCAGAGTTCTGGATCCAAGTTCACGGTCTACCCGCTGGATTTCGTTCGGAGGCAGTGCTTGAAGCTGTGGGGAAGTTTGTGGGCGAGTTTGTTAAAATGGATGAGAGAAACTTTGATGGTTCGCTGAGAGTCTTTTATAGAATCCGGGTAGCTCTTGATGTTGCAAAACCGTTAAAGAAAGGGTTGAGGATGAAGAAGGATGATGGGGAGTGGGTGTTGGTCGAGTTTCGGTATGAACGGCTGCCTACTTTTTGCTTCTTGTGTGGGGTTATAGGACATGGAGAGAAACTTTGCGCCAAGATGATGTTGGAGGGGGGCGAACAGAAATTGGAACGACCATTTGGAGCGTGGCTACGCGCAGGGAATCGACGAAATGCTCCAACAAACGGTGAGAAGTGGTTAGCCCAGGAAACTGCGGCGGAAAGGAAGGTATGGAAGGCACCAGGAAAAAAATGAGGTAATGCCGAAACAGAAAAAAATGCAGGATTTCAGACAGTCTGTCTCTTGTTTTTGTTTAAAAAAAAGATTTGCAAGAGGGTTGAGTTAAAGATCTATGAAATGGTAAACCTTTCTCCGTTCCACCACCGCAATCGGCCACATACCCCACTCCACCTCCTCCGCCGTATCAAAGCCCCAAAAATAGTTGGGATAAAATATTGTTAAAGTGATTTTGGTTATTGGAGTGTCCGTGCTTGGGTTGTGTGATGTCTTTTTCTTTTCTTGAAAGAAGGCCTGGTGGCTTTGGATGGCTCCATGCCAGATTTTATTGCGTACCACTTTCTTACACAGTGAAAGGGAAATGAACTAATTTATTCTTTCCCTTGGGGTACCCTGTTAAGCCTATATGTGGCTGATATTTTCTACAGTTATTTATCTGTTCTAAATTCATTCCTATAGACTAGTTTCTGTTGTAACTTCTGCTACTTCTCCTCTACTGTATACTATTTATAGCCTGCTCATTTGTTCATTAATATACAAGACAGTTTTACTTCATAACTTTACATGGTATCAAGAGCCAGTATCTCGTAAGAAAGTTTTTTTCCTTCCTTCCTCTCGTGACTTCCATTCATCAATGGCTTCTACCACCAATGACATTGTTCACCTGAGTGCCCCATCCAACTTCCCTATCAAACTCACTACCACAAATTTTCCAGTCTGGATTCGCTAGGTCCAATCCACACTGATTGGTTTTGATCTCCTCGACTATATCGATGGTTCTATCAAAGAACCAGCCAAGTTTACGGATACTGCATGAACCACCCCAAACCGAGGTCATTTAAGTTGGTTTCGTCAAGACCATTTAAGTTGGTTATTGTGTCGGTTATTCGGTGACCGTGATTATTATACCTTCATAATCGATAAATAACCGAATAATCGATTTTTTTAACTTTATAACCGATAACTGAAATTATCGGTCGGTTCGGTTATCGGTTATCGGTTTTATCGGTTTTTCGGTAATTATGCTCACCCCTAAGCCCACGATGCCTGGAACCGTCTGGTTGCTAGTTATGCTAGTGCCTCCTGAGGACGGATCATTTCACTCAAGGCCAAGCTAACCCAAAACCCGAGAGGCGCTCGGTCAATTACTACATACCTGAACGACATGCGGTCCATAGTTGATGATCTTGCATTAGCTCAATGCCCGGTCCCTGACGAAGACATGGTTGTCTACGTATTAACACAACTCGGAGAAGAATAGAACTCTATTATCTCTGCTGTTCGCATTCGTGAGAAACCAATTTCCTTGGGTGAATTAGCGATTGTTCTCACCGATCATGAACGCCATTTAAAGGAAACTGATGATGCTCAACACTCTCTGTTGGCCACGGCTAACGCTACTCAACGTGGTCCATCTCCTCCCTGGACCAATCACTAGTCTGCACCCAACCGCAGATTCCGTAATAATAATAATAACGGAAATACTAGACAAAACTGGTCACAAAGGGAAAACAACCAGTCGGCTGTCGTATGTAAGTTCTGTAATATTACTGGTCATGAAACGCGGGTTTGCCGTAAGCTAGCCAGGTTCTTAAAAGAACATAATGTTTTTCCCATGCAGGCATCTCCGTCTAACCAGTCTCCTACAACTAATTCCATAGTTGGGTCATCTTCACCATAGCTGTTTGACAGCGGCGCGTCTCACCAAGCCACCCCGAGTGTGACTCCGCTACAGAGCCTTTCTGAGTATAATGGCCCTGACGAAATTCGCCTGGGTGACGGTAATTCTTTACAAATTTCCCATATTGGCCATTCTACCGTCCCTACTCCCTCTTCCGTGCTTACTCTACAAAATGTTCTGCATGTCCCACAATTACATAATAATCTAGTGTCAATATCTCAATTATGCAAATCTAATCAAGTGTCCGTTGAATTTTTTGATTCCCACTTTATTGTGAAGGATCTTCGAACGGGGGTGTCACTGCTACGGGGAGCAAACATTAATGGTGTCTACTATGGATCTCTCTCTTGTCAGCCCACAATAAATGCCATGCACCTGTCACATGTGGCTCAGTGGCACCATCGACTTGGTCACCCGTCCAATAAGGTGTTACATCTTGTGTTGCAACGCTGCAATATTCTTGTTTCTGTGCCATTGTTGAACTAGTTTCATTGTTCGTCATGCAATATGTAAAAAAGTCATAAGCTTCCATTCTCCAAAAGCACTCTTGTTAGTAATAAACCGTTGCAATTACTTTATAATGATGTATGAGGTACTTCTACACAATCTGTAGATGGGTTTCTTTACTACATTATTTTTATTGTTCATTTTTCCAAGTATGTTTGGCTATATCCTTTGAAATGGAAATCTGATGTGTTCACAGTATTCCCTCAGTTCAAAAGATTAGTGGAAAAATACTTTGATCTATCAATTATTTCTGTTTATTCTGACAATGGCGGGGAGTTCATTAAATTGGTACCATTGTTTAATGCTCACAACATTTCTCACTTTACTACTCCAGCGCATACTCCTGAGCACAATGGCATGGCTGAACGACGACACATGCATATCGTCGAAACAGGCATGCCACTTCTCCATGCTGCTTCTTTACCGTCTTCGTATTGGTCTCATGCGTTTCAGACGGTTGTCTACCTAATTAATCGGCTTCCAACACCAACTTTAGGTAATCAATCTCCGTTTCATATTCTGTTTCAACAGGTACCAAATTATGATAAGTTACAGCCGTTTGGCTGTCTTTGCTTTCCCTGGTTATGTCCTTATAACACCAAGAAATTGGAGCCCAAGTCCCGACCGTGTATCTTCTTGGGTTACTCAACTACTCAGTCAACCTACAAATGCTTTGATTTTAGTACAAATCGTATTTATTTTTCAAGACATGTCAGGTTTATTCCTAATGTATTTCCTTCTCGAGAACTACAACTTGAGGTAGGGACTTTGTCTGATTCTCAATGTCGTGAGTTGCCACAAGTTTTGTTCCAGCCACCTCTCTCTTCTATGTAGTCTGTGCCTACTACCGCGTCTACACCCATACACTCACCTGATCCATTTCTCTCGTCAGCCTCGCCCACTGCCTAGCCGTCCACCACCTCGCCTACTCAGACAACATCGCCACCTGCTCAGCCCGCTTCGCCAGCTTCCCAACCAGTATCGCCGTTGGTCCACCCAACCTCGTCGACTGCCCATACTAGTGCAAGCAGTCCGGCGAACTCCACTAGTGCTACGTCGGCTTCACATTCCACCCAGCCTCCTTTGTTGCCCACTGATTCCGATAGCGTTCGTTAGTCCGACCAATCTTCTTTTGTGTCTTCCGAACAGCCTCATTCCTAGGACGGTTTGCGTCGCTCCACCCGACAACGCCGGCCTAACCCCCGGTACACTGACTATGTTGTGAACCAAACCACAGCACATCCTTTACTTCCTACTTTAGAACCGTCTATCGTCGCCCAGGCCCTTAAAGACGCTCGTTGGCGGAAAGCAATGGATGAGGAGTTCGAAGCTCTACACTGCAACAAAACATGGCAACTTGTCCCTCGTGGAGTTGCTGTTCCAATTTGTTGTAAATGGGTTTACTGCGTCAAACGCCACCCGGATGGCTCGGTAGATCGATACTATGCGCGGCTTGTCGCTAAAGGGTTCTTACAGACTGTTGGCCGAGATTATTTTGAGACGTATAGCCGGATCATGAAACTGATAACTATACGTGTGGTTATGACCATTGCGTTGAGCAATGGTTGGGGTCTACGCCAGTTGGACATTAATAATGCATTCCTAAATGGCACGTTGCATGAGGAGGTCTACATGGAGCAGCCACCCAGCTTCGGCGCCTCCTAGGTCTGCTATAGTATTTGGTCATCACCCGGCCTGATGTCGCGTTTGCAGTCAATCGGCTGTCACAATTCATGCATGCACCAACAGACTTGCACTGGCAGGCTGTTAAACGGCTTCTTCGCTATCTCAAAGGTACGATTTGTCATGGGCTGTTCCTAAGGGCTGGTCAACCACTGTCGCTGCGTGTGTATACTGATTCTGATTGGGGAGGTTGCACCACTGCTGGTCGCTCTACTACCGCCTATTTGGTGTATATGGGAAATAACCTTGTCTCTTGGAAGTCCACACGTCAGAAGTTTGTTTCTCGCTCGTCTACAGAGGCTGAGTATCGTGCCTGGCAAATGCGGCTGCTGAAGTTCTTTGGCTCAAGAATTTGTTACAAGAATTGAAGTTGTGTCTAGACAAACCCCCGGTAGTGTTATGTGACAACCTAAGCGCCACATATGTTTGTAAGAATCCGGTGTTCCGTTCACGCATGAAACATTTGGCACTGGACTACTTTTCCATCCGAGAATTGGTTACTTCTGGTGTGCTGGTTGTACAACATATTCCTTCTACTGCTCAGCTCGCTGATCTTCTTACCAAGCCGCTCGGACGACATTTGTTCCTTTAGTTTCGGTACAAGATTGGAGTTTCCGACGGACCCTCAATCTTGCGGGGGCGTGCTAAGCCTATATGTGGCTGATATATATTTTCTACAGTTATTTATTTGTTCTAAATTCATTCCTATAGACTAGTTTATGTTGTAACTTTTGCTACTTCTCCTCTATTGTATACTATTTATAGCTTGCTCATTTGTTCATTAATATACGAGATAGTTTTACTCCATAACTTTACACCCCATCCATTCAAATTTTTTTAAAAAAATGTAGATTTTATCCTTGGAAACGAAGATGACAATGAAAACGAGCCTATTATGAACTATGATGTGCAGTTCAGTTCAGTTTGTAGGTCACTTTTGAAAATCTGGTCAAAGATACAAGATCATGTGTGTATTTTTAGAAGGTAATTTTGTCAATGCACAAAAGAATGGAGATGAAGACCCAGATCATTGATGAAGCTTTAAATTCCTTTAAGGAACCTAGCTTCCAAGTTGTGAAACAGTTTGGGATTCAAGTTTTCTATAGCGAGCATAGCTAGAAAAGTTGTTTCTATGTCTGACTATAAGGAATAGTTTACCATTTTATTGATCTTTGTTGTAAACATTTTATGTTATGATTTAATGAAATAGATACATTTACCTTTAAAAAAAACTAGGAGTGTTTTGAACTTGTGGAATAGGTGGACTCAAATTTGAATTATCAACCTTGTGCACAAAAGATGCATGATTTATTTATTGACTGAAAAATTTCCTGTGAATTGAAGGGAAACGTACTATTTCAATGAATTTGACATGTTCAGAAGTATACATCCTTTTAGAGTTATGATCCCAACATTTATATGCAGATTATGATGTAGAGTAGCCTGAAAAATGTAGGGAATTGATTTGGGTTGCAATATTGTACGTGTGTAGGGAAACAACCAAGAATACAAAAGACTACCAATACTATTTAACCGCTAATAATTTGGTAATTTTTTTTATTATAGATTTATGGATAGAGACATTCAAACCGAGATTTATTGTCTAGAATTGGTGTGAGAAACCGGTTTATAAGATATATTATGTATATTCATTTGTATTGCATATGACAAAAGTGGAATTAGAAGAGATGCACTATGTAACAAAGCTAAAACTGTTTCGACAATGTGCTGATGATGGTGCTTAGCAGTTCCATTGTGTTTTGGAGTATGTGGTGGCGATGTGAAATGTGATATTTCAAAAGAATTAAACGATATTCGAATTAATTTGACAAATTCACCACTAATAGGGTATATCCCAAACTTATACGACATTAATGCACTCAGTATATACGCAATATGTCACGTGCGTTAATTATTTCCTGAGCACGTCCGACCCCAACAAGGTTACACTCGACCCGAGTCTAGGTATAATAATTACATTCCTCTGGAGGTTGCTCATTGTTTTGCCTCAAGTAACATGGTCGAGTTTTGTTTCCTGACCCCATTAGCTCGGATCAGATACCCCTTAGTCAGATAGAGTTTCCAGCACCAAGGGTTAAACACCGTTGCATGTCCTCGCCCGATCACCTTGTGTCCATCTACCCCACGTGGTCCTATCAAGATTGCCCTCAGGGAGACCGGTGCATGCAACACACGTGGCTCCCATGCCGAGCTCCCAACATGTTTTTCCCTTTTGCCCTCTATATAAGACGCATTTAATGCTTGAGGGTGGACTTTCTTTTTTTGGGTGAGTTTTACTACTCTTACTCTATATACGCTCGGGAATGTCCGACTGCACGTATAAGTACCCGAGACCCAACATCACTTTACACGATACGTCAAAGTATTTGCTACATCAACTACCATTGTCAAAAAAAGATATGGGGTAGAAACAATATTTTGACTAAAGGTTTTTTCAAATAGACATTTGAATTGAGGAAATATTAGAAATGAGTCATTGCTTTAAATGTGTGGATTTGACATCATATAGACAAAAATGTGTTGATTCAAAACCCTAGACAAAATTATGTAAAGTACTTATGGCATTACCTTCTTTTCAAAACCCTATTTGAAAAGAAGGTAATTGGAATGCCTTCTTTTATTTTTTTTGCTTTGACCC
Organism: Ipomoea triloba; assembly: GCF_003576645.1. Lineage (NCBI taxonomy): Eukaryota > Viridiplantae > Streptophyta > Magnoliopsida > Solanales > Convolvulaceae > Ipomoea > Ipomoea triloba. Next base: position 7,309,665 of record NC_044927.1, on the reverse strand, counting down.
TAAATGCCACAAAGGCATTGCCTTCTTTTCACTTTTTTTTTTTTAATTTTATTTTATTTTTTATTTAAGACTTCTTTACTACTATACACTTTTATATATTAATTAATTAGAGATGTAAACACCATTAATTTGTTTAATATATGTGATTATAAGATCTTCACAACAATTAAAGAATTGATACGGTTTGATAAGCATCCTTCGTAATTTTATATTTAACTAGAGCACAATCCTTCCAATTTTTATTACTTCGAATTTGTTTTTTTTATAATTTTTATTTTATTAAATATTAATTAACAACATAAAATCAAAATGCATAGGTTGAATTTTACGATAAGAACTCGCAGTACTTAGGGCTTTATCATCCTCGCTTTCAGAATCGGTAGTGCGCGACTCGACTGTTCAAACCTTTCAATATATCTGTAAATAATAATAATAATAATAATAATAATAATAATAATAATAATAATAATAATAATAATAAGGAATAAGGGCCAAATTGGCCACTGAACGTAGCGTGATAGTGCAATCAGGCCACTCGACCAAAAAAACGTTCAATTGGCCCACTTAACTGCGCAAATACACCCGAATTCACCAGATATCCGGTTCCCACAGTTTGTTTCCGGTTATCCGCTGATGTGGCAGCCAACATGGCAGTCTGATTGTTTTATTCTCTTATTTTCCTTCGCATAACATTCCACCGTGTAAATCCCCATTCAAAACGATGACCCCATTCAAAACGACGACTACGACGAAGCAAAATCACAAAAGTGAGCGCCGGAAATACTGGTGCGGTGATGATTCGATGAAACCTGAGCAGAAACCACCTCGATTTTATGCTTCTCCAGAACGAAGCAAATGGCCTGAAGGAGGCCTGGCTTCTTAGGACAGCAAAGACTGATTTGAGCATCGTCTACGCAAACATTCAGGATAACATTCGGAGAAGTCCAGGTCTGGAACGCCGGCGGCTGAGGCGGGGTGGATGATGATCCGATGAAGGAAGCCAGAGCGCCGGAAGATCCTTGATGATGATCGGCCAGGAACGCCTCCCTCGTAGTGAGCTCGGCGTTGAGTTTCTGTGAGCCGAAAATGGACGGCGATGGATTATTGGAGTTAAATCCATGGAGGATTTCCAGTTTTCGAGTCTGCAGCTTCTGCAAAGTCTGTTGTAGGGTTTTGATATAGTTCACAGCTTCGTCAACAATGGTGGATTTGTCCGCCTGCAAAATGTATTCATTACATAGATCCAAATCCGTTCGTTCGATTGCAAATAAATGACAATAATCAAATCTATCTCGATCTTATCAATCAATTATATTACTACTAATCACTAATTACCTTTGGAGGAAGTTGAGGAAGCAAAGCATGGAGATTGGAGAACATATTCCTCATCTTCTTCCTCCTCTCTCTCTCCGTCCAAATATGTACCCCATGATCAGACTCAGCTCCCATTCAAAAACGACGACGACGACGAAGCAAAATAAGAGAATAAAACAGTCAGACTGCCATGTTGGCCGCCACATCAGCGGATAACCGGAAACAAACTGTGGGAACCAGCTATCTGGTGAATTCGAGTGTATTTGCGCAGTTAAGTGGGCCAATTGAACGTTTTTTTGGTCGAGTGGCCTGATTGCACTATCACGCTACGTTCAGTGGCCAATTTGGCCCTTATTCCTTATTATTATTATTATTATTATTATTATTATTATTATTATTATTATTATTATTATTATTTACAGATATATTGAAAGGTTTGAACAGTCGAGTCGCGCACTACCGATTCTGAAAGCGAGGATGATAAAGCCCTAAGTACTGCGAGTTCTTATCGTAAAATTCAACCTATGCATTTTGATTTTATGTTGTTAATTAATATTTAATAAAATAAAAATTATAAAAAAAACAAATTCGAAGTAATAAAAATTGGAAGGATTGTGCTCTAGTTAAATATAAAATTACGAAGGATGCTTATCAAACCGTATCAATTCTTTAATTGTTGTGAAGATCTTATAATCACATATATTAAACAAATTAATGGTGTTTACATCTCTAATTAATTAATATATAAAAGTGTATAGTAGTAAAGAAGTCTTAAATAAAAAATAAAATAAAATTAGGGCTTTATCATCTCCGCTTTTCAGAATCGGTAGTGCGCGACTCGACTGTTCAAACCTTTCAATATATCTGTAAATAATAATAATAATAATAATAATAATAATAATAATAATAATAATAATAATAAATAAGGAATAAGGCCAAATTGGCCACTGAACGTAGCGTGATAGTGCAATCAGGCCACTCGACCAAAAAAAACGTTCAATTGGCCCACTTAACTGCGCAAATACACCCGAATTCACCAGATATCCGGTTCCCACAGTTTGTTTCCGGTTATCCGCTGATGTGGCAGCCAACATGGCAGTCTGATTGTCTTATTGTTATTCTCTATTTTCCTTCGCATAACATTCCACCGTGTAAATCCCCATTCAAAACGATGACCCCATTCAAAACGACGACTACGACGAAGCAAAATCACAAAAGTGAGCGCCGGAAATACTGGTGCGGTGATGATTCGATGAAACCTGAGCAGAAACCACCTCGATTTTATGCTTCTCCAGAACGAAGCAAATGGCCTGAAGGAGGCCTGGCTTCTTAGGACAGCAAAGACTGATTTGAGCATCGTCTACGCAAACATTCAGGATAACATTCGGAGAAGTCCAGGTCTGGAACGCCGGCGGCTGAGGCGGGGTGGATGATGATCCGATGAAGGAAGCCAGAGCGCCGGAAGATCCTTGATGATGATCGGCCAGGAACGCCTCCCTCGTAGTGAGCTCGGCGTTGAGTTTCTGTGAGCCGAAAATGGACGGCGATGGATTATTGGAGTTAAATCCATGGAGGATTTCCAGTTTTCGAGTCTGCAGCTTCTGCAAAGTCTGTTGTAGGGTTTTGATATAGTTCACAGCTTCGTCAACAATGGTGGATTTGTCCGCCTGCAAAATGTATTCATTACATAGATCCAAATCCGTTCGTTCGATTGCAAATAAATGACAATAATCAAATCTATCTCGATCTTATCAATCAATTATATTACTACTAATCACTAATTACCTTTGGAGGAAGTTGAGGAAGCAAAGCATGGAGATTGGAGAACATATTCCTCATCTTCTTCCTCCTCTCTCTCTCCGTCCAAATATGTACCCCATGATCAGACTCAGCTCCCATTCAAAAACGACGACGACGACGAAGCAAAATAAGAGAATAAAACAGTCAGACTGCCATGTTGGCCGCCACATCAGCGGATAACCGGAAACAAACTGTGGGAACCAGCTATCTGGTGAATTCGAGTGTATTTGCGCAGTTAAGTGGGCCAATTGAACGTTTTTTTGGTCGAGTGGCCTGATTGCACTATCACGCTACGTTCAGTGGCCAATTTGGTCCTTATTCCTAATAATAATAATAATAATAATAATAATAATAATACTATTACTATCCATTGTACTCGTATGAAATAATAATACCTAAAAAAATAACAACAACGTAACTACAACTATTGTAGTCGTACATAATAATAATAATAATAATAATAATAATAATAATAATAATTATCAAATATAGCCTCCCTCTTCCTCTCGCCCCACGTGACCATCGTCAGCAGTTTCTACTGTTTTTTTTTTTTAAGAAGGTAGGCTCATTACCTTCTTCTAAAAAATCTTGATGAGAAGAAGGTAATGAGAGTAGTACTTTACATATTTTAGTCCACATTTTTATTCCTACACATTTTTATCTCATCAATGTCAAATCTGCACAAAAAAAGTCTACAAGCCGAAATAGAAATATACCTAATTGCAATGCAAGACGTACAATTGTCCTAATCTTATTAATATTTATTTAATGTCTTGTCTGCCCTGTCAATGAGAAAGTGACTTTTGAATGACAGGAGCGAAAGAAAAGAACAAGAATTTTTTATTTTTATTTTTTAATCACAATGTCATTTTAGTAAAATTATCACAATATTCTCGTTCCTGTAAAATTTGTAGTTAAATAAAGTTATTGAATTGAGAGAGTGAATTATATTGATAACTCACATGATAATTAAGAGATTTACTTCTCAAATTTTTTTAAAACGAGTTCCTACATTTCATAAATTAACGTGAACGTACAATAGATAAATCAAAAGTGTTTTTTCTTTTACTACTAGAAAAATTAAATTTGAGTATGAAAAAAAAATTGTACGTAAATCAATGAAATTCATAAGCATCTAACTACGGTAGGTAAATTAATAAAATTCATAATATAAGCAAATCAATAAAATTCATAATATAAGCATTTAAATTGTAGTTACAAATAATCATCAAATTCCAACTTCAATTGAGAACTTGCAATTGCAAGTTGTAACAACCATATATCTAGGAACCAACTTTCAGGTTACATTCTCTAAGAAATTAGATTATTAATATCCCTTGTTAAATTAGATTATTGTTGTTGTTTAATGTTTACACACATGTATAACAATCATTATAATTGATATTTATGTCATTTGAATACATATTTAATTTTTATTCATTAAACAAATTAGATATTGCAATACAATTTGAGGTTTATTTTTTTAGCGAACCAAATAATGAAATAAAATTGTTCATATATTTCTATTTTATTCCTTATGAAATAACATTTTCATTCTTTCAAATTTATTCGGTGGACAAAATATACAGTTTTTTATATCCTAATTTAATTTAATTTATATAAAAAATGGATGGCCAGAATAGAGAACTTGAGTAATCAATGAAATATTTACTAGTGCAAAAAAATGAAATATTTGCTTTGAATTTATTTACTTAGAGCATCTTTATCAATGTGATTATTTCACGGTTATTGAGCGGTTTGTGTAAGTGTGATTATGAAAGAGAAAGTGGGAGAAGAGGAAAAAAAATAAAACAAATATAATTTAAAAAAATAAAAATAAAAAAAATAAACTGTCAGCACGCCCAGCAAGCACGTACAGCTGGGCGCATTAGTGACAGCCACGCACGCCATAAATTCCATGGGTCCACTTTTCTGCCATGATCTATTATTTTTGCAGGAGAAACTTTTACACCCTCTTTCCTCACCTTCTCTTCTCCACCTCATATTAACTTTTTAAATATCTGTGCAATATCCTTGTTTGATTCGTGGGTGGGAATGCCATTAAGAAGACTTGTGTGGGCTGCCACTGCCAACTGGCGATATTGGACACCAAATTCTAAATATAAAATTATTGATGACTACACCATCATATCATAGAAGTATATAACAATATAATCCCAATTATTGTACTCACAACCATTCCACCTATATATACCCCATCCTCTTTCTACATATGTAATACAATATATATACCACCTCCCTCCTATCCCCTTATTATCAACATCACAATGTCTCCTCCTGCATACAAACTATCCCAATTGCTACTCTTATTCCTTACTATTATACGCCTCCTTCCCCTCCTTTCTACCACAACCGCCCTTCCTTTTTCTTCTCCAAACCACTTGCAAGTCCCAAATGAAGTAGGAGCTCTTTTAACATGGAAGTCAAGCCTTGACCTTAGAACCCAATCCCTACTCACATCATGGGTTGTTGGTAGTGATAATCCTTGCAATTGGACTGGTATTGCTTGCGATGGTGGCCGAAGCATTACAAGCCTAAACCTTACAAGTTATGGGTTAAAAGGTACACTTCGAGATTTGAGTTTCTCATCCTTACTTCATTTACAAGTCATTGATCTTTCCAACAACTCTCTCCATGGGAGCATTTCTTTTATTAAAGAAATGTCTGTCTTGAAAAATTTAACAACTTTGTATCTCTATCAAAATTGGTTTTCCGGTCACATTCATCAAGAAATTGGATTGATAACTTCTCTTGTTGATTTGCAATTATACTGGAATAATCTCACTGGTCAAATCCCAACTTCAATAGGGAACTTGCAAAATTTAACAACTCTTTATCTATGGGGCAACCAACTTTCAGGCCAAATTCCTCAAGAAATTGGGTTGTTAACTTCTCTTATTGATTTGGAATTGGACTCAAACAATCTCAGAGGTCAAATCCCTACTTCAATTGGGAACTTGCAAAATTTAACAACTCTTTCTCTATGGGGCAACCAACTCTCAGGCCAAATTCCTCAAGAAATTGGGTTGTTAACCTCCCTTATTGATTTGGAATTGTCTAATAACAATCTCAAAGGTCAAATCCCTGCTTCAATTGGAAACTTGCAAAATTTAACAACTCTTTATCTATTGGGCAACCAACTTTCAGGCCAAATTCCTCGAGAAATTGGGTTGCTAACTTCCCTTATTGATTTGGAATTGTCTAATAACAATCTCAAAGGTCAAATCCCTACTTCAATTGGGAACTTGCAAAATTTAACAACTCTTTATCTATGGCGCAACCAACTTTCAGGCAACATTCCCCAAGAAATTAGACGGTTAACTTCTCTTGTTAATTTGGGATTGGGTTTAAATAATCTCACAGGTCAAATTCCTACTTCAATTGGAAACTTGCAAAATTTAACAACCCTTTATCTATGGGGGAACAAATTTTCAGGCCACATTCCTCAAGAAATTGGGATGTTAAAGTCTCTTGTTGTTTTGGTTTTATCTTCAAATAATCTCACTGGTCAAATCCCTATTTCAATTGGGAACTTGCGAAGTTTATCAACTCTACATCTCTATGAGAACCAACTTTCAGGCCACATTCCTCAACAAATTGGGTTGTTAACTTCTCTTATTAGTTTGGAATTACTCTCAAACAATCTCACTGGTCAAATCCCTACTTCAATTGGGAACTTGCAAAATTTAACAACCCTATTTCTATGGGGAAACCAACTTTCAGGCCATTTACCTTCAATATTCAATAATCTTACTAGGCTAGCGATGCTAGACTTATCTTATAATCACTTCATAGGTCAGTTACCTGAGAATTTATGCATTAGCCGTTCACTAAAACGGTTTGTTCTGGAAAATAATAAGTTTATTGGAAATATTCCTATAACTCTGAAAAATTGCACATCTCTTTCCAGAGTGTTACTTCAAAATAACCAATTCTCAGGAGACATATCTAAAGCTTTTGGAGAATATCCAGACTTATATTACATTAATTTGAGTAACAATTTATTCCATGGCCAATTATCTTCTAGTTGGGGAAATTGCCCAAAACTTTCTGCTTTGAAGATTTCATACAACAGAATTTCTGGAAAACTCCCAACAAATCTATACAATGCATCCCAACTTGTTTTGCTTGATCTCTCATCAAATGAACTAGTTGGAATGATTCCCAAGAGTTTGGAAAAGTTGGTATTGTTAACTATTCTTAAGCTGGATAAAAACAATTTTTCTGGCAACATATCACTTGGAATTGAGAAATTACCTTGGCTTTCGATCTTCAACATAGCTGCAAATAGTTTTGTTGGTTTGATTCCAGAGCACTTTGAAAGTTTTCAAAGGTTAATAGTCTTGAACTTGAGCAGGAATATGTTTGTTGGCAATGTTCCTTATGGTATGGGAAAAATAAAATTGCTTGAAAGCCTTGACCTCAGTTACAATGCACTCTCCGGTCAAATACCACAACAATTTGAAGGACTTACATCTTTACAAATCATGAACCTTTCTCACAATAATTTATCGGGATATATTCCTTCAACCATAGCCCAGTGCTTAGGTTTATTATCTGTTGATGTATCATACAATCAATTGGAAGGTCCCATCCCAAACAATAAAGCATTTTTGGAAGCTCCGTATGATGCTTTGATAAATAATAAAGATCTTTGCGGGAACCATTCTGGCTTCGAGCCTTGCTCCTCATACAATCAAAGAAATCATCATAAGAGAAGAAATTTGCTCTTAATCATAATACTAACATTTGGAAGTTTGTTTATGATTATTAGCATTCTTTTCCTATTGATTATTCGATCAAAGAGCCATGTTAGAGAAACGCCAAAGGCAATTACTAATAAAGATGTGTTTGCAATATTGAATTTTGACGGAAAGATGGCATATGAAGATATCATGGAGGCAACTGGAAATTTTGATTCAATATATTGCATTGGTGAAGGAGGACATGCACGTGTTTATAGGGCTGAGCTATCAAGTGGCCAAATTGTTGCTATAAAGAGGTTTAATAATGCAATTGGGCAAGGAGTTGAGCGACACAAACTCAAAAGTTTTTCAAATGAGGTTCGCACTTTAACAAAGATTAGGCATCGAAATATTGTGAAATTGTATGGTTTTTGTGCTAGTGAGAGAAATTCATTCTTAATTTATGAGTACTTGGAAGAGGGAAGCCTAGCACACATATTAAAAGATGGTGAAAAAGCAATGGAATTAGGGTGGATGAAGAGGATAAATGTGGTTAAAGCTGTGGCTAAAGCTTTATCGTATATTCACCATGATTGTTTACCATCTATTGTACATCGGGATATATCAGCTAAGAATATTTTGTTTGATTGTGCATATGAAGCTCACGTGTCTGATTTTGGCACCGCAAGAATATTGAGTCTTTATTCATCAAATTGGACTTCATTTGCAGGAACATTTGGCTATGCAGCTCCAGGTATATATATATACCATATATTATATTTTCAACCATGCTTAACATAGTTAATACTGTTTAATTATATGCTCTCTTCTTTCTTCTTATTTTATTTCAATTTCTTTTATTGGTAGAGTTTGCTTATACTATGGAGGTCACCGAAAAATGTGATGTGTATAGTTTTGGAGTACTAGTACTAGAAGTGATTATGGGTAAACATCCAGGTGACCTCATTACGTCCATTTTTTCATCCCTAATCTCAACCGCTCATGGAATACTACTTTTAAAAGATGTGTTGGATTCTCGACTCTCAACTCCAACAAAGCAAGAAGCCGAAGAGTTGATTTTGGTTGTGAAGATAGCAATTGCATGTTTAAATATGAATCCACAATGTCGGCCAAGCATGCAACAGGTTTGTGTGTTGCTAAGCAAAGAAAGGCGATATTCCTCCTATAATTCACTTCCACAAATTACAATAAGCCAATTGTTCGGTCTTGAATTTCCTACTCCCTAGAGGGTGGTAGGTTGAAGAAGTGTTATTCATGCCAGTTCGGGTATGTATATGAAGATTTTAGTATGTACTATAAATTTTGATATAGAGCGAGCAGCTTTAATTATAAAATTTCTTCAGTATTACTAGCTAATTTAATACTATATGATCTTAAAACTTAGCTTGCGACTAACAGGTCCGGTTACAATGCAAGTTTTATTGGACTCTCAACTCTCTACTCCAACAAGGCTGCGCTGCAGGAAGCTAGCGGAAGAATTGATTTTTGTTGCCAAGATAGCAATTGCCTGCCCGCCCACACACACACCAATAAAAAAAAAAAAAAGAGTTGCAGTGGTATGAATATATACACATGCATTTGCTAGTAGTAGTTACAACAATTCAACAAAAATTAAATTAAGCTTTTCTTCTTTAATGAGATGAGACCTTGAGAGTTGTTAACACTTGATATCATATATTGTACGTGTCCTGTTCAATTGGATGAAGAAGCACCAGTTGGAGTTCGATCGTACGTCAACAACTATGGCATGCATCAAGATCGAACTTATGTTTGAGAGACAACTCTGCCTGGCCGCCGGTTATCCCTCAGCTCACTCTTTAACAGGTAAGCTAAGTCATCCAGTTAGCTTCTTAATTTTGAATATGCAAATTGACTTAACAATTCATCTCTCTCTCTATATATATAGAATATGGTTCAAATGCGAATGGTGTGCTAAGATGCAAACATGGGGTGAGATGAGAGCCATTGATCTTGCAAAGATCAATGTTTAGGATAACAAGAATTTAAAAAATGTGGTCTCAATTTAGTCTTTGTGCATCTAGGTCAAATTTAAGCTGCATGGTTTTCCTTCTTAAGGTGCGTGGTTTTTGTGCTTAAGTTGCGTGGCTTTTGTGTTGTGTGCTTAAGGTGTGTCAGTTGTTGAAATTTAAGTGAGTCGGTCTAAAGCTTTAGGTGCGTGGTTTGTGTGCTTAAGGTGCGGCGGCCTAAAATTTTAGGTGCATTGTTTTCCTTCTTAAGGTGTGTCGGTCTAAATGTTTAGGTGCGTGGGTTTCGTTTTGTTGGGATCAGATTAGGTTAGGTGGAGCCATCTGATCTCCATCGGTAGGTATAGTCCATATATGCATGCTTTACTTCATATTTAATCAACATACAAATTTAATGAAGCATGCATATATGGTCATTTATTAATTTCTTGAATTTTAGGGATCTATATATCTGTGAAAGATATATATAATTTGAAACTAATATTTGTTATGTTATTCATTCAACAGTTGGCCGGAGGTACGCATAAATGTACTACATACACTGTTTGGAAACACATCATCATTAGGTGTATTGTGGTGAGGTATGATACATATTTTGGCGTGTGGTGCGTTTCTGTGGTGCATTGGTGCATTTCATGGTGATGCATTTTTAAGGTGCGTTTTTACATACCCAGTAATGTATTCGCACGGAAGGCACGTTAAGCCAACACCATGCATGAATGATGAAACCAATATAATAGATCCGTCCATCATTACAATTGTAAGTTCTTAGACTTTCCATCATATATTAATCACCTTATCGTGTTTTTCCTATATATGAAATAATGCAACATGCATTTTCTGATCTGATCTGATCTACGACCTTGGATATAGTGTTTTTCCTATGAAATAATGCAACATGCATTTTTTGATCTGATCTGATCTACTACCTTGGGGATATATATATATATATATATGTATATATATATATATATATATATCCAGATTATTAGTAAATATTATACTGGATAGATTTCATACTTCAATTACACAAATTTTGATGCACATCAGAGCAGCTTTACTGCGGTTCAAATTTCATTATCACTGTTGCTAACATTAACATATGATCCTAAAATTAACTTGCAACAGGTCGTCCACACCAGCGTATATAGGTGAATTCATGCATTCTTATCTTGATTAGTTCTGCAGGTATGTTCATTTTATCCTCCTTTTTTTTTCCCCATTTTTTCTTTGAAGACCACAGAACAACCATATTCTAAAACTTTAAAATACATTTTTATTTAATGAGACCTCTTGACTTTGACTTTTCACCATTGATATCATATCATAAATGGTATTTGTCTTGTTGAATTGGAGAAATATCAGTCCCGACTCTCAACACCATGGCCTCAATCAAGAAGTTCTATTTGAGATCTCAAGACAATTAGTACTCTCGATTTAACAAGTTAATTAGTACATTTCTAGATTATATATACAAACTTTTCTTGATGCATTAGAATGCATGATGTGTCAAATTAAAATATCTACTTGTTGTGTATAATTTGCACATCTTCGTGGTTATTCCAAATTTGGGTGAGTTTAAGAGTCCATTCCAGACAAGATATGTGAAAACTTTAATTTAGTAAAATGCAACTCTTTATTTTGAATTGTTTCTGAGTTAGTAGTGTGCCTTAGCTTCTTTTAATGCTTTTCATCATGTTGGACATACAATAATATCGTGAACTTAGATTTTAATGACAATTAAATGTAATTGATGATGTTGTGTCTCTAAAGTTTTGCAATAATATGATGCATTTGCAGACACAGTGTAATTAAGCTAGCAAGCTGAGTGATCTTCATTATATTGCTCAATAATCTTTGGCTAGGTAATATATATGGATATTTATACGTTTTACCTTTACTAGTTACCACCAAAAAGGCCGTTTTTCTTTAATAGGAATTTGATATCAGGGTACATGCATGCATGTATCGTTGGAAGGGAGAAGCATCCGTTTGAATGTCAACAACTATGGCATCAACAAATCTTGATCGGTGTCATACACATTATTTATCACATTCTAACAAGTAAGCTTGCTTTTGTGTCTACACAATATTTATCACAATAAACTATGCTCGCTTCAAATTTCTCAATAATATAATTTGTGCAGGCAATCAACTCGGTGATCGATGACGAAGAAGTGGAGAAGCTAGCTGATGATTCATGGATCAGACCATACATCTTTCATGATCTCATATGGTGTCGTCTGCCATAACTCAGTGGTCAAAAAGTTGAGTGTGAGTGTAGTGACCCAGCAAATACCCATATTCAAATGCTCAATAAGAGGAGGGGGATCTCAGCCTTAGGATAAAAAGCAAGCATTACTCAGACCTCGTGTCACTAAAACACATCCCACTATTTACCTTAAGGTTTAAATATATAGTGTCATCTTCAAGGCTCACTATATTGTTCATATTCGTTACGTAATACTAACAAAAATACAAAATGTTTGTACACCACAATCAATTTGTAGCACTAATTTGTCAATATATGTTAATATATGTCAGTATTGAATGAAAGTGTATGTAGTACCTTTAGTATCCATGTTCTTTAATTTTTGCTTGTAATGTTGAAAAATTATTGTTCCACTTATTACTTATTACTTGAAGTGATAAGTATTACGGAGTATTATTGAATCTTCTCAGAAGCTTTGCAGTGAATCAAATTTACTTTGGTTTTGACTCCCCACACTTAAATTATATATATATTTTTTATTCATTGGAAGGGGCATACCCATAACATCTGTACATCATTCAATTGTATACATTGCGCCAGCAGACACACCTGATATATCATATTCTAAGCTTCCAATTAACTCTGTTGGTGGAGGCTGAAATATATTAATACGGGTAGCGATTGCAAATTTTTCCTTATATCAAAGTATATATTAATATTGTAGGCAAAAAAAATAATCTACTATCAATTACGAAAGGTTTAAGATGCAGAAGAAAGCACTTAAAAAGAATTACTATATATAAATTTAATTTGTTCTTTTGCTCCATTTATTTGAATTTTGGTTTATTTAATTAATTCATATGCTTTAAAATTTTAAAAATTAAGGATAATAATTAACATTTGTAGACTAACCAGCAATATCTTCACTTACGCGACAATGACATCATCAGAGTCGTGTTATAATATACTGGCGTGATAATTGTCACATTAGCATTTAATATTTTTTTAGATGTAAAAATAAAATATAAAATTATAACTAACAAATGAAAAGAAAAAAAAAAACAAAAATTGGATTTTAAAAAATATGAAAGGTAGATACAATAAATTTAAAGAATTAACAGAAGTTTGGTTCACGGAATGAATTTGGAGGGAATATGAATACTATTTCATAAGAAATGGAATAGGTAAGGAATAGAATATGAATTGTATTATAGTGTTTGGTTCGCTGAAGGAATAGACTTGAGAATTGTATTCTAGCGTTTGGTTGGTTAAAGAAATAGAAATGGAATATATATTTAAAAGACATAAATGCCCTTGTACAAACTATTATTATATTGCTATTCTCCAAATAGTTCAATGGCTTATTTGTACATTTTCCATATTTTTAAAAATTAACACAATAGGCATTTATAGTAGTATTATTGTCACTCCGTATTTTTTATGACTTTAATTATGCCTTTTTTATTTTTATTTATTTTTTATACTATAAAAGCCTATTGTACTATTATATTTTTTGGTCAATTCTTTCTTGTTTGGTTCGTTGAAAATATTTGAGGAAAAATGAAATTGAAATTTCATGAAAAAGATGAATTACATTGTAATTGGTTGGTAAAAAATAAATTACTGTGGATATTGATTCCATTGTTTGATTGTGTTTGAAATGGTAAGAAATAATGAATATAAAGACAATTATACCCATACACAATAATAACAACAACAATAATAACTGTAATTTAAAAAAACATAGTGAGGGCTTAATTGTCCTAATTGTTTTCAATGAAAAGCATTTTTCATAGAAAACAAACTACCAAGGGGAACCATGGAAAATGTTTTCCTCATTCTTGAGGAACATATTTTTCATGAACTAAACACTAAGTGTGAAATATGAACAAATTAAATGAAATGGTGTTTTAATATTATCGATGACTTGTCATATAAATTAAACATGCTGCAAACACTAATTTGACTTTTTCCTTCTGTCTCTTTCCCTCTTTCCAATTAGTGGCTTTTTGGTAGGATGAGGGTTTAATATTGTACCAAAAAGTTATTATTAGTAACAAAAGTATAATTTTATTTTCTTAATCATTCATGCCACATGTTTAAATGACATAATGTTGGACTCACTCTTCAAGTGGCATCCAACAATTTCAGGTGAAATGAATTAATAATCATGATAAATTAAAAGATATATGCTGGCAAAAAGGATATCCTTGATTGTTTCAGTTCTTCCTCTTCACGTACAACAGGGTGATTTTAGTTTAGAAATTATTTGTACTTGATTGTCAACAGCTCCTCTCAAATTAGGTGATTTCAGTTTTGTCGGATTAATCCTAAGCGCACATGACCCTGCTCCTAGAGCCATTGCAGAGATAAATTGCGATTTGCGTTATGGATCAGCTCACTAATTAGACTTAGTAGTCTTCATGTGCGCACAAGAGATTCAATCTACACTCATGGGCCTGATTTAATTTCCATTCCCTTCAGTCCTGACATCAAGTCGGGTGACCGAACCACTATTTTAAGTCCCCGAGCATGGTATCCTTTGCCACATGCACCAAGACTATCCTCTTATTCAAGTTTATTACCAGTTAAAGTTGATGCATGGTGAAACAATATGTTTCTTAACAAAAAAAAAAAATGAGTGAGAAAACCATCCATATGCTAGAGTCAGAATAGAATCTGCAGCTTAACTTTTTATTAGTAGAATGTGATTAGAAGTAGCATTACTTGCATTTTGTAGTGATTTACAATGAAAATAAATTGAAGAAATTGAATTAATCAGATTTCCTAGTCCCCACGGTGTTGTAGATATAAGCCCCAAGCGCTAGAATCACCAGCACAGCCACACCAGCATTCACCAGCAACTGTCTTTCTTCTTTCGGATCACTAACTGCTGCCTTTCCCAATCTAAAATCTCCCCCACCACCACCACTAGTAGTCATTGAAGTTTGTTTAACACTTTGATCAACCCCTGCAGTTGTTGTTTTGTTTCTACCATCATCATCATCATCATCATCATCATCAAATAATGGTTGTGTAATTGTTCCCTTTGCTTTCACTTCACTGCTAATTTTCTCCCCTTCAACAAAATCTTTAAGGCCTATCTTTTGTCCACCACCAGTAGTGACCTTTTCTTGACCCTCCAAACTTTTCTGATCCCCATGTTTTGCAGCAGCAAGTACTGATGGAGAAGGAGGAGGAGATTCATCTTCATAATCTTTGGGAAACATTGGCCCAACAGGTTTCTTCTTCTGCCTCTCAACACTATGGAGCAGAGATTTATAAGCACCAAAATCATCATCATCTTGATTAGGCGGCTTTGCTGCTATTAATTGTCCTTCCATACGCTTCTCATCTCTGAATTGGGAAGTTTTGTCAGCAAAACCATCATCACTAGCAGCATTTAAAGGCTTTTGCTGAAAAACTTCCTTAGGAGGAGGAGGAGGAGTTGTTTCCTTCTGGCTAATATTTTCATCTACTTTTGGTGGTTGGTTTTGGGTGTCTTGAGGTGTGGTTTGAGGGGCTAATAATGGAGGGGAATGGTCATCTTTAGTCCTGAGGAAAGGAGGGATATAGGGTTGTTTCTGCAGAGTTGTAGTTTCTTCTTGTTGGGTATTAGTTGTTGTCACAGGTGGTGGGATTTTCTTGGGAATTGGCATTGTTATAGTGAGGATTCCATTCTCAAACCTGGCATGAATTCCTCGCATGTTACAATCTTCTGGAGCCTGGAATTCCTCCAGGAAACGATTCCATTTGTTGTTTCCGATTAGGCGTTCTCCCCGAACCTTCAATGTCGTCTTGCCTTCCGTGCTAACCTTAATATTCTCCTTCGAAAAACCTACGCACAAACAACTTTTGTTTAACACTAAAAGATTACAAACAAAAATTTGCTTATTTGATATAAATGTTGGTTAATTGTTTGATTAATTAGTTTTTTAACTCATCCAATATTGGTTAAAAAATCAATATAAGTGTTTGATTAATCAGTTTACTGACTCATCCAATATTGGTTAAAAAATCAATATAAATGTTTGATTAATCAATTTTTTGTAACTCTAAAATACTAAAATTAAAAAAAATTGCTCAAAACAACTTTTTCAATTAGTTTTTTGAGTAAAGAAATTATGCCTAATAGCTAACAACTAACAACTAACAAATAATTTACCAAATACCTTTTCTAGGATCAACTAATGTTATCAACTATTCATACTCTCGAACCCAATAAGCTAACAGCTATCGGCCAACAACCATTTACCAAAGAAAATCATAAAAAGAAAAGTTTAGAGGCAAACCAGGAAGATAAATAATTAGCTTCTCGGCTTCTTCATCTTGTTGGCGCTGGAAAACAGGCGTGAATGTTTCATAGACAGGGCGGACGGTGGTGGTTCTGCCAGGACGATTAGGACCAGCTCCGGCGCCACCTCTTGGTCTCATTGCCATATTTCTTGAATTGGATGGGTACGTTCAAGCTAATTAATTAAGCAAATTAAAAAACTTTTCTTTCGTATGTATATTTAATAAAATCTAAATGATGATGATTCTCCTAACTTTGTCTGTATGTATGAATGTGATATTGTGAAGCAGTATATATATGTTGCAATTTATATAGAAGATAAGAAAATTGCATGTGCATCAATATATTAATATAATGTTTGCTTAATGTAGAGATGGAATATTCCAATTTGGTTGCTTCTCTCTTGGTGTTTGAAGGCTACGTAATATAAGTTGGTTTGGTTAGGCATGCATGGGCAATGTGGTATTTCTTGTTGGAGAAGGCAAAGCAATCAATTAAGTTCTTTGTTTGCCCTATACCGTACGTACTCTTTCTTTATAGTTTACAATATATTCAGAGCCTTTTTTTTAAAAAAAAAATTAAATGGAAGCAACAATCACTTCAATCATTATTGCATGGACCATGATCCACACAGCTGTGTGGACCAAAAATAAAAAGTACATTATTTTTATACTGAAGGTACATTATTTTTGTATTGTAGGTACATTATTTTATGGTACATTATTTTTGTACTGAAGGTACATTATACTATCAAATAATGTACCTACAGTACAAAAATAATGTACTTTTTATTTTTGGTCCACACAGCTGTGTGGACCATGGTCCATGCAATAATTTGCCCAATCCCTTCACTTTCCACCATGTTTCATCATTCATGAAATGTTAAAATCACAATACATGAATAAAAGAATAATTTTATAAATTTTTAGTTTATTCAAAGAAAATATGAGTTGATTCTTTGCTCCATTGAAATGACCATCCCTTTCACACATTACTGATAATTTAAGAAAAGTAAAACGAAAAAAAAAAAAAAAGTAGAATATGTAGAAGCCTGCAAAAAGGGGAAAAGGGACTAAAATAATTTTTTTTTTCTAGTATTCCACCACCAAATAAAAATAAAATCCATAGAAAATATCCATTTTTGGTTTAAAAAAAATGATTCTTTTTTGCTATGTTTGGCAAACTTTGCTGAAAAGCTATAAGCTAGAAAGTGAGTTATTGGAGAGTTGTTAAACTAGCTGAATATGCTTAAAAGTGTTTGGTAAAATTAGCTAGTTGATAAGCTGATAAATGTAATATATATATATATATATATATATATAATTTAAATAGGTTTGTTACATATTAAAATTTAACATTTTAAAATGAAACTATTAGCATAATCATGATTTAGCATCCCATAATGAAATAACAATAAGTTATAAGCTCATAATAAACTCTGCCAAACATAGCCTTTGTAAAAACATGTCTTCCAGAGTTTTTACTAGTTGTTATGCCATGGACCCGGGTCCATTTTGCAAGGTGGACCCGGATATATGTTCATAATTTCATAACTCAATGTTCACAATTTCATAACTCCATGTTCACAGTTTTATAATTTCTTGTTCACAATTTCATAATTTCATGTTCACAATTTCGTAGCTCTACGTTTACAATTTTATAACTCTAAGTTCAACAATATAACACAATTTTAGAATCTACATAACAAAATTGTGAATATAGAGTTCAAAAGTTGTGAATATTGAGTAATGTAATTTTATATATATATTGAGATATAAAATTGTGAATATAGAGTTCAAAAGTTGTGAATATTGAGTAATGTAATTTTATATATATATTGAGATATAAAATTGTGAATACAGAGTTTCAAAATTTGAACATAGACCCGTGTCTACCTTGCAAGGTGGGCCAAGTCCATAGCATAATTTGCCAGTTTTTGCTTAGAAGACATTTTTTAGATTCATGTCTCATGCATGCTCAATTCTCACCCTAAGTGATGTCATATGGGCTTGATGGTCTATCAATATATCATATGTCTAATTATTATTTGAGCACGACTAGACTAACCAAGTTAAAATATGAGAAATGTTTAGCCAAGACAAACAATAAAATGTGGGTTGGGCTTACAACTCAAAAGATTAAAAAAAAATTAAAAAAAAATTCAATATTTTACACTTACAAATATACAATTAAAATATGGATTGGGTCGGACCGAATTAATCAATAAAAATCTTGTCCAAGCCCACCGCCCAAAAAAATTAAAAATAAATATTTTTCTTCAATTTTTTAGTTCAGAGCTTTTACTTTTTTATTAATGCTTGACTAGATATGAGTCAATCAGGCCAAACCTAGTAATAAAAATCTTAGCCTAGCCTTAACAACTCAAAATTCTTTCTTAAAAATAAGTTTTTTTTTTCTTCAATTGTTTGTTTAAAATTATTATATTTATCAATGATAAATGCTTATTTGTTTATATTTTTATCTTTTTACTGAGTCATTTCACTTTTAGATCATTCCAAATTTCAAGAGAATGAGTGCTTATCTGTGTTATTTTGCAAGGAGTATGAGTTGGAAAACATTAGAAGCAAAGGCAAGGGTTTTCATGCATTTTGGATGCATTTGGAGTCAATGGGAAGCTATGGAGATGGGTGCGACACTTTCAGTGGAGCCTAAAAGTTGTACTTTCAATGGTATTGGTCATTTGGGCAAAACTAAAACAAAAGAGAAGCAAAAGGTAAAGGTGTTGAAATTCTTGCGCTGCACGTCGACGTCTTAGTGATTAGACGATATCTTGACCTATAAATATCCAAATTGAGTGATTCTTGTGCCATTGAAATGAAGACTCAAAGGGTTACAACTCTCATAAAGGCATTAAAGCTTAAAAAGGAAGTCAAATGGGTCAAAATCGTCCAAACTTATAGATTTCGTCCAAATATGACATTGTTCGGTATTTTGATCATATCTTAGCCTAGAAATGTCCAAATGAGGTGATTCTTGCGCCGTTGGACATTTTGAAGGTCAAAATCCATAATATGACATTTTGAAGGTCAAAATACACGACCAAGCACACGGCCGTGTAATTGGTCGTGTGTTTTTGGCTGATTTACAGTGATAAATACAGTCTCTGGATAGAAGGCACACCGGCACACACACGGTCGTGTATGAGGCCATGGGGAATCTGCTCTGCTATTATTTAAGCTCGTTTTGAGCATTTTGAACTCGGTTTTGACCCATGATTGAATCCTAGACACTCACATTCACTTCCTTTCATATTTTTAGGTTAGATTAGGTCTATATCTATGTTTTTTTTTAACACTTTTGGAGCTTGTAATCTTGGATTTGAAGCTTGAATTTCAAGATTCTACCACCATTTCAATAGAGAAGCTTTCTTTCCCTTATCTCTTTTCTTTTGCAAGATTTATGTTTATTACTTGTGCTTTTGTATTCTTTATGCTATTTAATCATGAGTAGTTAGTAGTTAGATTTGAACCATTAGATGAGCTCAGATGGTTGAAAATCAATGAAAATGGAGAAAAAACGCAATGGCAAAAGTCGCATCTCCCTATGCGTCCACAACTCCACACAAAAACAGCACTACAAAGAATGAATAGATAATGGAGGAAAGATTGCCCAAAAGAGAATACAAAAACTACCTGACCTGACCATATAGAAAGTAATGCTTTGAGTACTTGGCCACTTGATAGAGTATCTATTTATATCACATGCTGCAAAGGGGGTTTATATTGATGGCATGCATGAAGAGACAAGTAAGATGATTTCTTTCTTTTCTTAGTATGTACTATGTAGAGTCAAACAACAAAAGTAGCATAATTCTCCAAAGTTTCTACAACTGTACTTGTATTTAAATATAAGCTAAAACTAGTTAGGGGAAAGCAACACTGAGAACTTCAAATGACTGATAAAGCCATGTAGCTACCATTTCTTTACATTATATTATTAAGTTTCAACACCATTAATTGATTAACATTCTTAATGACCTAGTTCATAGACAACTCTTACACTAAAAACTTTAGCTAATCTAACTAATAAAAATTGAGCAAGAAGATATAAGAGAAATCTTTGCCAAGGGAGTTTACCCTCAGACAGATAGATGCCCATAATGATAAACTCAAATTGGTGCTGCACATGTTGTTCTAAAGTGCCCGGTCTGATTGCAACGACTGCAATGCACAACTCGCTTCACACGACCACGGTCTTCTGCTCTAACCCTTTTTTTTCTTGGCCGGCCAGGAGGACGAAGTGATTTGGGAGGATTAATTACAAGCTCATCAGCTTTGACAGCATCAGGATCCCCTTCAATTAACTCCTTCCATAACGATTTATCTGGAATGGGATGTATGGTTTGAGAATATGTCTTCCGATACGTTGCAACTGTGAAGCAGCTTTCTGTAAATCGATGGACATTTTGCCTGCAAGAAAGTAGGGCTGCAACAGCATGTGCGCAGGGTAAACCATACAGCTGCCAGCCCCGACACAGGCAGCAGCGATTTCTAATGTCAACAATATTGGTTCCCTCATGGGATATTACTTCAAACTCAGCTTCATTAGCTCGCAGAACTTGGTACGTCCGGGCACGCTCTAGAGCTTCGGCAACACGCCTCTCAGCGGTGGGCACCAGAATTGATGTCCACTGCATACTAGTTTCACGGCGCTCATTAAACCAAGTCATAAGTTGTCTTCTTATGCATTCCATCATCTGAATTATTGGAAGTCCAGATGCCTCAAGAATCCAGGTATTCAGCTGCTCCACTATGTTAGCAGTCAAATGCCCAAACCTTGTCCCCTCAAAGTATGCTGTAGCCCAAAGTCGAGGTGGGATGCGACGGATCCAATATGCAGCATCTTGAGATATTTCTTCAATCTCCAGAACTTTTGCCTCAAATTCAATCACTGTAAGTGCATGAGCTGCTTCCCATAGTAAGTTAACAAGCATTGTATTGTTAAACTCTTTACGAAAGCTTTCACTCAAGTGACGCATGCAAAAACCATGGAAAGCTGTAGGGAAGTTAGCTTCCACACCATCCACAATGCCCTTCTGCCTATCTGAAAGAATTGTAAGCCTCGGCATGTTTTCTGTATTGATCTCAAGTAGGTTATGAAGTTCGGAAAGAAACCACATCCAGTTATCATCATTTTCTTCATCAACAACACCAAAAGCTAATGGAAAAAGTCCTCCATCCCCATCAAAACCAGTAGCCAAAAGTAGAGTTCCAAGGTATTTACTCTTTAAGAATGTCCTATCAAGACCAAGGAGTGGACGGCAAGCATTCAGAAAACCATAGATAGATGCCTGAAAGGATATAAACAGTCGCTGGAAGCAACCATCACTTGGACTTGAATAGACAGATGCAATACTTCCAGGATTTGTTCTTTTCACCTGTTCACAGTACATCGGAAGAAGACGATATCCTTCTTCAAAGGAACCACGCATTGCAGCCATTATCCGTTCCTTTCCGCGCCAAGCTTGCTTGTATGATAGAGTGATACCATGGACACGGTGAATTTCTTCCAGGATCTCCTTTGGCTTGTAGTTGGGGTTCTCTCGTAGGCGTTGCTCAACAGAGTTAGCAACCCACTGAACTGAGGCTTGCTGATGACCAAGATGACCAATTCCCCCACACGTATGGCTGTCATTGATGGTTCTGATTGTGAAGGTGGGCACACCAGGAAGTTTTGCAGCATGAATACGCCATGGGCATCCTTCACTGGCACACTTAGCAGTAAATCGAGTTTTATCAGATTTTATGGTCTGCATTTCAAAATGAAGGGCAATAGCTGTATCACGCAAGGCCCTACGACAACTTTTGACATCAGGGAATTCTTGTCCCACATGAAGCTCGAAATCAGGGGTGGCAGCAATGGTTCGAGCCTGAAGGACATGATGAGCAAGTACCATCTGACCATGTTGAAGCATGTCATCTCCAGAATCAATTCCCATATCATGGTTCTCAACAACTGCTAGATCCATATTTTCATCAAGTTCTTGGTGATCAACAACTGCCAGCTCATTGTGCTCAGATATATCTAACTCATTGTTCTCACCAGTAAGAACCAATGCTTGTCCTTCGTTCTCTGGTTTCTGCTCCATTGCAAGCCCACCAGTCCCATCTTCATCATAATCATGTTCATCATGTCCCTCATGCTCGTGGCTCTGTTCTAAACCCATTTCACTCTCATGGGCATGCTCCAAGCCCAGGTCATGCTCATGTTCATGAGTCTGCCCCAACTCCAATCCATGGCTCTGGTTCATACCCATACTATGACCAAGCCCTCCTAGCGCCATCTGTTGGTTCTGCTCAAGACCCAATTTGTGATTTTGGCCAAGCATCAGCTCACGGTTTTCCATTCACCTACTGCCACAACAACAATAATATCACACCCATCTTCCAGCAAATAAATAAAAACAACACAAGGTATCTATGCATATGTAATATAAGAGAAATCAAGTTCAAGATTCAAGAACAAACCTTTCTTCTAATCTACTGACTCAAAGCAGAAAATATCTGTGTATTAAACGATCAGTGCTGTTCTTGCTCTAGATGAGACAATCAAAGCCTGTCTTAACAAATGGAAAACAGATTGTATGAATAATCACATAATCATAACTACAGGATAATGCAGAAGAAAACAGGACATAAGCCTCCATCTTACTTTTGCTTCTTTATTCCCACTTCAAAGCTCTCTAATTCAACCAAAGCTCCATACGACAGAAACACACCCACCAATCACAACTTCCAACTAGAAAACTGAAAAAACGCAAAGGAACCAGCATGTCTTAGTAAGGCCAAATCCCCAGAACGAAACAAAATATTGAAAAAATAAAAATAAAAATAAAATCATCCACCACAGAAGATGAAGAATACCTGAATACGAATGAAAATTTAGCACGAGAAGAGTGAAAACCCTAGCTGTTCACACCGAGATCGAGCCGGGAACGTAGCTCAACCCAGCTGGAACCTCAGCACCAGGCATTCCCACTGTTGAAGTCGAAAGGCAAGCAAAGATCCACCTCGAATTGTCGAAAGAAACAAGAAAATCGAAAAAATGGTCGGGATTAGTTAGGGTTCGGAATTGGGAGGAGGAAGAAATTCAAAAAGGGCGGGTAAATTGGTTTGAGGAGAGTGAAGAGGAGAAAGGTGTGGAGAAAAGGGGAAAATCGGAAAAGAGAAGGGCAAGGGCAAGAGAAGAGAGAAGGGAAATGGAAATTGAGAGAAGGGCAGAGAAGGCAGAAGGAGGGCTGAGTTGGGAATTCCAGACGCCTCTCTACGTTCGGAACGATGGTATTTACGTCAAAAACTCAAGGGCCACTTCTCTTCACTTACCATACTACCCCTTCTCTTTCTATCTTTTTTCTTTCTTTCCCCCTATTTTTATTATCTTACATTTCCACCCTCTTGATGTTACAAGATCAATGACCAGATGTAAAGCTCAAATTTATGGTTGAATTTCAAAATTTAAGGGCGTGTGCACATCATTAATAACTAAGTACAAATTAGTAAATAAGGGCACTTACTAACTAATTCGAAAATATGTTGCACAACTCACAACTACAGGTTGCACAACCGACAACTACAGGTTGTACACCACACTACAACGAGTTGCACAATTAACACAGACAAACACATGATTCCGAGTGGGTTTAATAAATTCGTTACACAACCAATGGGTCTGTTGAACCCATTGATATATCTCGTGATCCTTCAACTAATGGGACGGGAAATAAATAAAATCAAAATACGTTGTACAATCCACAAAACGGGTTGCACAACACACAACAACATGTTGCATGCTACACCACAGTGGGTTGCACAACCAACATAGACGAGCACATGCTCCCCAGCGGGTTTAATAGACTAGTTACAAAATCAACGCATCCATTAAACCCGTTGATATGTCTCATGATCCTTCAACTAGTGGGATAATGAATAAATAAAATATATACTGGGCTACACACTACACCACAACGGGTTGCACAATCAACTCATAGTGAGCATAGGCTCTTCAGCAGGTTCAATAGACATGTTGAGTAGTCTCATTGGATGGGTC
This sequence comes from Ipomoea triloba, assembly GCF_003576645.1. Taxonomy (NCBI): domain Eukaryota; kingdom Viridiplantae; phylum Streptophyta; class Magnoliopsida; order Solanales; family Convolvulaceae; genus Ipomoea; species Ipomoea triloba. The sequence goes on along the minus strand of NC_044927.1, from coordinate 7,285,266 downwards.
TTTTGAACGCGTTGATATGTCCAGTGATCTTACCACCAACTAGACGAATAAAAAATAAAATCAAAATATTTTGTACAACACACATACACACACACGGGTTGCACAATCCATAACAATGAATTACACAACTCACATCACTAGGTTTCACAAGCATATTATTCAAAATGTGTACATATACATATGGCATCTAGGGATGTCAAATAGGCTCGAACCTGATGGACTAGCCAGATAAAATCAAACTGACAGGGCTATGGCCTGAACAGGCTAGCTCGATAAAAAACATTAGCCCAATGAGCCAAAAAGATAAGCGTGATGGTCCGATAGAGCTACTACTACTGCAATCAAACTGACAGGGCTATGGCCTGAACAGGCTAGCCCGATAAAAAACATTAGCCCAATGAGCCAAAAGGATAAGCGTGATGGTCCGATAGAGCTGCTGCTGCTCCTGCTCCTGCTACTGCTACTGCTACCACTATTACCACTATTACCACTACTGCTACCACTGTTGATGTTTGGCAAGCTCCTAAAAATGTGGTCAACGGAAAATGAATTCCATTGACCACGAAAAATAGGTTGTTTTTTCTGGAAAATGGTGGCTTCCTGCGAGAGAGGGACAGCACAAGCCGTCCCTCTCCAGTCCAGCGGATTGGTTTCCGCCGATTCTGCAGAAACCAGAGCGACGATTTTCATTTTTTTTAAAATTTTATTTTTAATAAATATTATTAGTTTATATATTTTTATATATTAAATAAAATTATAAAAATATATAATTATACATTTCTACTCATTTTCCAGAAAATGAACTAAACACACAAAGACAGTTTTCCAAGATGCAACCAAACACTGAAAATGAAATCATTTTCTAGGAAACATTTTCCTACTTTTCAAACACACCCTTAGTGTAAAATGATTACTACTAATAATAAATTTTGTAATACTTATAACAAAAAGGGAAAAGGGTCAAATAGGCTCTCGAACATTTCATAAGAAGTCAATTAGGTCCACGAACTTTTAAAACGTGCAATTAGACCCTCAAACATGTCAAAATAAGGCAATGAAGCCCACGAACAGGTAATTGACCTGTTATTACCGGTCATTTGGATTTTCCGGCGACCGGCGACACTTTCCGGCCACCGATGACACAGTCCGGCGAATGGCCGCCGGTCTCTGGTTGCTTTCGCCGTCCGCCTTCTCCGTGAAGAAAGCAACCAGAGACCGGCGGCCATTCGCCGGACTGTGTCATCGGTGGCCGGAAAGTGTCGCCGGTCGCCGGAAAATCCAAATGACCGGTAATAACAGGTCAATTACCTGTTCGTGGGCTTCATTGCCTTATTTTGACATGTTTGAAGGTCTAATTGCACGTTTTAAAAGTTCATGGACCTAATTGACTTCTTATGAAATGTTCGAGGGCCTATTTGACCCTTTTCCCTAACAAAAATTATAATACTTAAACTCTAATGTAAATATTGTAATACTTATATGTGAATTGTTATTTATGAAATAAATTGTAATACTTATTGTAAAAATTCTATACCAATTTGAATTAAAAATAAATTGTTACTTATGATAGACGATATTGTAATACTTATATGTGAAATTGTGATAATTTTTAGAGTTAAATTTATTGTTACTAATGATAAATTGTAATATTTATAATTAAAATTGTGATATTTACACATTAGTTGTCTACAACCTAACCTATGCCACACAAGTTTTTACCTTAGCTTAACACAAACCACAAAGTCATTTGAATTTAATGTCAAATATGTACATAAAAATAGTAAGAATACACACTCGTTGACTTGTCTTCTAAAAAAATCATAAAAACAATATCATAATGGCATTAAATAGTCAAACCAAAGATTAAAGAACATTAATTATTTTACCCCTACTTTTCAACAAACCACTCCTTATAAATCCGATATATACTGGAACAGGATCACCATATACAGAAGTCAGAAGCATTGCTTCTTATCCATTACCCACATTGCTATTATTATATTATTATTAATTAAGCCCTGATGAGATTCTTCATTATTTTCCCTCTTGTTTTTCACATCCTGTGTTTGCTTGCACTCTCACAAACAAACAAAGAAGAAGCTGAAGCTCTCTTACAATGGAAGATCAATGGCTTATCATCATCATCTACTTCTTTACTGGATTCTTCCTGGTCAGTCAACAACATCACAAATGTGTGCAATTGGGAAGGAATCATCTGTAACAAGGGTGGATCTGTCTCAGAGCTCAATCTACCTCATGAGAGCATAAGAGGTACACTTGAACCATTCCGTTTTTCCTTACTTCCTAATCTTACTCGCATCAATCTCAAGAACAATAGTTTGAGCGGAGTGATCCCATCTGCTATCACCACCCTCCTTAAGCTCACTTTTCTGGACTTGAGCAATAACAACTTCACGGGTGCAATACCGGCAGAGGTTGGACAATTGACACAGCTTCAATACTTGAGCTTTTTCAGAAACTGTTTGACCGGTGTTATTCCATTTGAAGTTAGCAATCTTCAAAATTTGAGGTATCTGGATCTAGGAGTGAATAATCTGGAAACTCCTGATTGGTCCAAATTCCGCGGTATGCCTTCGTTGACACATCTCAATCTCCGCTATAATAAGCTCACTTTGGATTTCCCAAAACACTGGATAGAAAATTGCACAAATCTTTCTTATCTTGATTTGTCAAAAAACCATTTTACTGGCCAAATCCCTAAGTTTGCGTTTTCCAAGCTACAAAACTTGGAGCATCTTGATCTCATAGACAATTTATTCCAAGGACCACTTCCCTCCAGTCTTGCCAACTTGACCAAACTTAAACTTCTTCGCCTTTCAAATAACAACCTTTCTGGCACAATTCCTGATGAAATTGGTTCCATTATTAGTCTTCGGGTCCTAAAACTTTTCAATAATTCATTTCATGGGAGGATTCCACCTTCCATAGGAAATCTAAAACATCTTCAATATCTTGCTCTTGGAAGGAATCTACTGAATTACACAATTCCTTCTGAACTTGGCCTGTGCACAAATCTTGAGAACTTGTATCTACACAATAACTTTCTTACAGGAGAATTGCCTGCTACCATGTCCAATCTCTCCAAGCTAGTTATGTTACAGCTACAATTTAATAATCTCTCAGGTCTGTTATTGCCACAACTCATTGTCAACTGGACACAATTGAATCTCTTTTCTATAGAAAGCAATTTTTTCACCGGAAGAATTCCCTATGAAATTAGTTTATTGACACAAGTTCAATATCTTTACCTTAACGATAACCAGCTTTCAGGTCACATTCCCTCGAGCATTGGGAACATGCCAAATTTGGGCTTACTTTACCTTTCAGAAAATGACCTCTCAGGTACAATACCTCCCTCAGTTGGGAATTTGACAGAGCTGAATGTGCTAGAGCTTTCATACAATAATCTTAAAGGATCAATACCGCGAGAAATTGGACGTTTAACATCACTAGCTGATATTTCTGTGAATGTAAACTTACTTGATGGATCCGAGACCTTATCAAACATTTGTAATGTCACCTCCCTGGTAGGCATTTCACTAGCAATTAACAAACTGAATGGAGTTATTCAAGAATGCTTGGGAAACGCCACTGCTCTATATTATTTGGATCTTAAGGAGAATCAGTTTCACGGAGGTTTTCCAGACTCGCTATGCAACGCACCCGACTTCCAATCTCTTAGCTTGTCAAGCAATTACCTGAGTGGTGAAATCCCAAATTGTGTGGGAAACTTCAGCAATCAACTCTCACTACTCAGTCTTGCCAATAATCTTTTTCATGGAGCTCTGCACAAAGATTTCTGCGGTAGCTCAACCCCTTTCAATGTACTTGACCTATCCCATAATTCTTTGAGCGGTGTCATTCCTTCATGTTTAGGAAATCTAAGCTCTACATTGTCACTACTGGATTTAAGCATGAATAACTTTCAAGGGAGCATTCCAGAAGGCGTGACGAAAAAGGGCAATGTTCTGCAAACTCTCAAGTTGAATCATAACGGACTTGGAGGACCTCTGCCCCGTACTCTGATCAACTCTACAGATCTCCAAGTCCTTGATGTTGGAAACAACAGGCTAAATGACTCATTCCCACACTGGTTAGATGCTCTTCCAAATCTGGTAGTGCTCGTCTTAAGATCTAATCATTTTCGTGGAGAGATAAGCAATCCTACCACCAAGTTCCCATTCCCTATGTTGCGAGTTTTTGATCTCTCCCACAATTACTTCACTGGACCCTTGCCTCAATATTACTTGTTGCATTTTACTGCAATAATAAATAATACTATTCCTTCTGGTTTAGATGTATCATACTTTAAAGGCAAGGTATCTTACACTTATGAATCCTCTGCAACACTAATGGTGAAAGGGTTAGAGGCATCCGTGGTACGGATTCTAAAGCTTTACACGAGTATCGACTTACCAAGTAACATGTTTCATGGAGAGATTCCTGTTTCCATAGGAAACCACCTTTATACTCTTCGGCTTCTTAATCTGTCTCACAACAGGCTGACTGGCCATATACCATCATCACTGGGAAACCTAACTTTGCTCGAGGCATTAGACATGTCTTGCAATCAACTGATTGGGAAGATTCCTTGGCAACTGTCAAAGCTTGGGTTTCTTGAAGTACTAAACCTCTCCTATAATCATTTATATGGAGAGATACCGCGCAGTGGACAACTTCATACATTTGACAACGACTCCTATTTAGGAAACACAGCATTGTGCGGGTTTCCATTGACACTAGAATGTGAAGCTAAAAACCCACCTATGCACTCAAAAGAAGAGGAGCAAGAGGATTCGGGTTTTTTTAATGGATTTTCTTGGCAGAGCGTGACCATAGGATACTGTTGTGTATTTCCATTTGGAGTTTGTGTGGGATATTTTGCTCTGCGATATGGAAAACTCAACTGGTTGCTAAGGAAACTCACATGGAAGAGAGGAATGGGTTCCAAGAAGGCATGGTAGAACAATAAACTAAATTTGTAGAGTTGCAAAGGTAATTAAATTAAATTAAAGCTTCATCCTTTTGGTTTCAAAATTCCAACTTTATAATTCAATTTCTTCAGTGACATTAGTATAATAGTATATATTACCTTATTACATATACACGAACACTGTTGCATTTCATATAGGCTTTTTTGATTGCAGATTAAAGGAGCAACTAGCGTGCACACAAGTATACCTAGACTTCTGAATTATATTGCTTCTACTTATGGAGTACTACTTCGATCTGTATAATATGGCTTTTTCCTATTATACTGGCGCCTGCTAGGGTTTGAACTGCAATACAGGACACCCCCAGTTGAACGATTAAGCTTCCACCTGCCTGATTGCCAATCTGTTGTATTCCAGGACGACGATTCTGTCAATGATATCATGAATAAGTGTACTGTTGGCCAGNGTCAATGATATCATGAATAAGTGTACTGTTGGCCAGAGCATGTTTTTAGGGTGGTTTGAGGCAAACAAAAAATTCCCTGCCGCTAATTTGTTGACCTACATTGAAATGCCTACAAAGTTTGTATGGAAAAAAGATAGTCGAGAGTGGCATCCAAGGAAAAAGGGGTTTTCAATTGGCCGCATTTTTTATGTACCTCCTGGTACTGGTGAGTTATATTATATGAGATGCCTACTTAATATAGTTTGTGGACCCAAATGTTTTCAAGACCTTCGTACATTCAATGGAGTTGAGTATGAAACATTCAGAGATGCATGTTATGCAAGGGGATTACTAGATGATGATAAAGAATACATTGATGCATTTGAGGAGGCAAGTCATTGGTCTTCTGCTCAATCAATGAGAAAACTGTTTGTCACATTATTGACAACCAATTCAATGAATAGGCCAGAAGTAGTGTGGGGTCTGGTATGGCAACATCTTGCTGAAGACGCAAACATCAGCCAACGAAGATTACTTCAAAATAATGGTATGTCATTTATGTTTATGTATATGTTTTTTCTATTCTCTACATGACATATGTGATATTTCATATTCATTATATTCATAACTGTATTTTTTTGTAACTACAGAACTTATCTTAAATGATGATGATAAGAAAAATTTTGCGTTGATTGAGATTGAGCGATTATTACAAGTTCTAAATAGGTCTTTGAAAGAATTCCCACCAATGCCTCTACCGAATTTTGACTCATCAATCAACTCTGGAAATAGACTGTTGTACGAGGAGTTGGATTATGATCGCCACGCTTTAGCTGAAGAGAGTGTCCTTTTGGCAAGCAAACTTACTAACGAACAAAGGGTGGTTTATGATTCAGTTATTGAAGATGCTATGACAAACAAGGGTGGTATGTTTTTTGTATATGGGTATGGTAGGACTGGGAAGACATTTGTATGGAAAGCTCTATCTGCAACATTGCGGTCGAAAGGTGAAATCGCTTTGAATGTTGCTTCTAGCGGTATAGCTTCATTATTGTTGCCTGGCGGCAGGACTGCACACTCAAGGTTTGCAATACCAATTTCCATAACAGAAGACTCAACATGTAACATAAGGCCTGGCACTGATTTGGCAGAAGACTCAACATGTAACATAAGGCCTGGCACTGATTTGGCAGAGTTGATCATTAGAGCTAGATTAATAATTTGGGATGAGGCACCGATGATGCACAAATATTGCTTTGAAGCGTTGGATAGAACAATGAGAGACTTATTAAGGTTTGTTAATCCAAGAAGTGCATATCAAACATTTGGTGGTAAGACTGTTGTTTTAGGGGGAGATTTTAGACAAATATTGCCCGTTGTTCCTAAAGGTACAAGACAAGACATTGTGGCATTGCCCGTTGTTCCTAAAGGTACAAGACAAGACATTGTGGCGGCAACCATTAATTCTTCTTATTTGTGGGACAATTGCAAGGTTTTGAAGTTGACTAAGAACCTTCGTTTGAACACTATTGGTGATGCTGCTGAATTTGAAAAACTTGACGTTTTTGCAAAATGGATTGCATCAATTGGAGATGGTACAATTGGCGAACAAGAAGATGGTTTTCCTGAGATTGATATCCCCTCGAACATGTTATTGTCCTCTAAGAATGATCCCATTGCCACAATTGTTCAAAGCACATTTCCAATGTTTTCAAATGAAATTGTTGATCATACTTTTTTTAGAAAGTCGTGCAATTCTAGCACCAACCCTAGATGTGGTAAATGCAGTGAACCAATACATGAGTGACATGCATGATGCAGAGAGTCGAACATACTTAAGTTGAGACGCAGTATGTAACTCTGAGTCTACCAATGGCATTTTGGCTGATGTACACACTCCAGAATTCCTTAATGGTATAAGAGCTTCTGGCATACCAAACCACTCATTGACATTGAAGGTGGGATCTCCTATTATGTTACTAAGAAACATAGATCACTCTCTAGGACTATGTAATGGCACTAGGTTGATAGTCACTCAGCTTTCAGAACATGTAATAGAAGCAAAGATTTCCACCGGTGATCACTCAGGTACTAGAGTATTGGTTCCTCGAATGACAATGACTCCATCAGATCCCAAGTTGCCATTCAAGTTTAAGAGAAGACAATTTCCAGTGATGCTGTCATATGCAATGACGATAAATAAAAGCCAAGGACAAACCTTATCACATGTTGGACTCCTACTAAAAAAACCAGTGTTTGTACATGGACAGTTATATGTTGCTGCATCTAGAGTTAGTAATCCTAATGGTCTCAAATTTCTGATTTGTGATGAGTTAGGTAGTACTACTAAGTCGACCACTAATGTAGTTTACAAAGAGGTATTTAATAATTTGTAAATGAAATCTTTTTACTCCTTTATTTTTTTTTATTGTTCTACTAAATTACTTTTTGAAAGATATACATATTTACATACAATACAATTCCCATATAATTATAAATAAACTGTAAAAATTAAGTCCGTGCATCGCACGGGTAAATTACTAGTACTCCATTAATTGAAAAACTCATACTTTTATTAAATAAGGGTTTCATTTTCCTTCATCCCTTCTTTCCCAACTATTAATAATCATTCTCATTCCACCCTACTACCAAACATGCAAAATATTTTCACCAAAACTCATTACCCTTACCAAGTATTTGATACTCATACCCATTGCGAACCAAACACACCCGTAATATTGCTCATGTACTCTAAGGTCTCTTTTATGACTTGGCAAGACAGACATAGAAATGGATTAAGATGAAGTTGAAGAGTAAAAACACCAAGACAAACATCATAGTATTACATACAAAAAGCTTCTCCCAAACCACCCCTTATGCACCTCTCTTTGCTTCAAACTCCTAAATCCTAAGCCGTTCTAACTCCAAAATGCTAAAACCTCTTCCTCAAGGCAACAGAGAAGGAAAACAAAATAAAATTTATCTTTAATTTTACAAACAGAAACCTTATTTTGGTCCAATTCTAGGATTACCCAAATGGGCAATCTCAAAAAAAAATAAATAAATAAATAATAATAAATAAAAAGTAAGAGACAGACATCACTTCACCACAAGAACTCAAAAACATTGATGTACTGATTATACAAGGGAAGTTCACTCTTTGCTTGAGAAGATATACTGATATACAGTGAAACACATGCTCTTAACCTGTATGTAATGGTGTAACTCCACAAATAGCCGGTTTTGTGTAGTTTTACTAGGACAAGTTTCGTTCACGCATGAATTCCACTATCTTGTCTACGTCTTCTGGGGCATCAACACCATGAGCCTCATGATCCACTTTAATCACCTGAAAAATGACATGAACATCAATGCATTATACCGAGTATAAATAACAACTGTTACTGGATAATAGTATAACATAAATGAGGAAACTCATATCAAGACAAAACGAATGAGATATTGGGCATAATGGGAATGGGGTATTGCTTTACTAGATATTCATCTTTCTCTAGAACAACCAAAAAGAGGTCGATTTTTTTTGTTATTCTTTATTTTGGATCAAGTTCAGGCGAGTGACTAAATTGCTAAAACCTTTCCAGGATGTCAAACACGAGAAAGAAAGAAACGAGCACCTTCATTCTGTATCCATTCTCGAGGACCTTCAATTGTTCAAGATCTTCTTGTAGTTGCAGTGGGGTTGGTTGCAGTTCTGGATATATTTTGAGGAACTTCGTATCATAACTCTGGAAAGGAATTAGAGTGGATTGTTATTTACTTACAGTCTAATATGGCATATAATAATGAAGGGAATCACGACAGCCCAATTTGGTTACCTGAATTCCAAGGTGGAGCAAGTAAGGAAAATCAGGATTAACCTTGCCAGACCTGTGAAAGGGGTGGGAATAATTAATTATCACAAGAATTTTGATTCACATCCATATTATGCAACAAGAAAGCAGACTAACTTGTTATAAGGGATAAGCCCTCGAGAAAAGTAGATTGCATAACCACGATTATCTACTACACATTTCACACGGTTTGTATCAAATGCATCCTCAGGTTTCAAAGAAGTGACTGCAGTGCTAAAAACAGCATCCGGTGCAGCCTGCATCAATGAGACAATGACAAAGCCAACATTGTATAAGCTGGGATAATAGTCTTCCTCAAACCAAATGACATATAACATGTTAACCGGAAGGGAGAATAGACATGGTTACAAGTCATAACCTCCATCCCTTATTTTAGAACTACCGTGTTTAATCAGTAATGCATAAAGCCATAAACTATCAATTAATAGTTTGAAGAACTAAAGTAATCAGCTATGTAGGGTCTCTTACACCCCATTATGTGACCACTTCAAGTATACCGGAGAACCTGAGAAGTATACACAAGCTGACAAATGCAACAAACACGCAGCAAAACTGCATTTATCTTCCAAAAAACTAAAGTACAAGTGTACAACATAAATACAAATCCAAGGTAGTTTTCATCATCAGGACAAAGTTTACCTGAAGGGCTTCCACAATACCGTCTATTATTTCGGGTTCGATAAGCGGTTCATCTCCTTGAATATTAACAACAATGTCATACTTCTTCTCGAGCTTTTGAAGAGCCTCATTACATCGCTCAGTTCCTAGAAATCAACAACTAACTATCAGTAAATACAGTTATTAAGGCATTAAGCAAAGTCAAATCTCCACAGATTAGTACCAATTGAAGTGATTTTACCATTTCTACATGATTCAGAAGTCATAATGACTTCAGCACCAAAGCCCCTACAACATTCAGCAATCTTTTCGTCATCCGTAGCCACAACTATCAAACAAAGAACAATACATTAACAATTCCCCATAAACACTGTATTGAAAATTGAAATCCCCAAAAACATCAAATGAAGCACATACCAACTTGATCCAATGCCCTAGCTAATTTTGCCCTTTCCCATGTTCTCTGCAATTCAGATATCAGCAACAGGTTAATGGTGACTCTTAAGCTATAATCTTCCATTTTTTTTCCTAAACACCATTTTTTTTTATTAACCAGAACAATGATCAATAATTATGACAGAAAGTAAAAATACAAGATTTACGTGATTTGACAATGTGCCGACCCCACGGTAGCTATTAATTGTGATAATGAAACATAAGGTTACAGGCAACATATCTATATGTAACTCTAAACATGGTACATGTACAAAATTACTCTACTCTATGTGAATTTCGCTCCACTCGATTCCGTCTAAAACCTCTCATTTTCTATAAGCCATACACAAAAATTTCTATACGCACCTAAATTTTGAGTTCTGTAAGAATTTTACTAATAAATGCAGATGCCCCGAATATCTCATAATTGACTGCACTTCATTAATAAGATCAGAGAAGAAGCAAAAGCAGGTGATTCGCGATAGTACCTGGATCATGGGCTTGCCGAGGATATCTACGAGCGGTTTACCGGGGAACCGAGTGGAAGCGAAACGGGCGGGTATGATTCCGATGACCCGACTCCGGAACTTCCCAGATCTAAGAAAGTATCTGTGAGCGCCGAAAGCAACGGCCACGGCGGCTCCGGCCACCAGAGCGTGAACGAGCCACGATTTAGTCGAGCTCGACGACAACGGCGACGACGAGTTGCACATCGGCATTGCGCTTTTTCAGCTTCAGGAAACACGTGGGGAAGATTTATAGGGCACTCCACCTGAATTTACGGAGTATGATTAGCTCCAGAAACTGGCAGCCGATGACCAATTAATAACACACAGACACAGACACACAGACCATGGTCCATGCAAAATGATTAGGACAGGTGAGGAGGAAATTAAAAATTTTTAGATTAAAATCCGTAATCATCGTTTTGTCGATTTTATATTTGATGTCGATTTTTGGATAAAACCAACGTCCTATACTATTTTAAAAAAATAAATTACATACAATGTCGAATCAACTAAATAACATGAATGAATCAAATAAACATATATTTAGTTTTCAATTAACGCAAGAATCACACTTGTGCGAGACAGTCTCGCGTATATTAATTCGTGAAATGGGTTGATCTAGGATAGTTGTTTGTTACTTATTATAGAAATGTTAATAGTTATTATATATAGAAAATTTAATACCAATTTGAAATAAATAAATTATTACATATAATAGATATTGTAATATTTATATGTGAAATTATGATAGTATTTATGGTTAAATGATTATTACTAATGATAAATATTGTAATACTTATAATAGAAACTGTGATACTATTTAGGGTAAAATGATCATTATTAATGACAAATATTGTAATACTTATAACAGAAATTATGATACTTAAATTCTAATGTAAATATTGTACTCCGTAATACACTAATACTTATATGTGAAATGTTATTTATGTTATAAATAAATATTTGTGGCCATTATTGTTAGCATTGTAACAGTTAACCTATAACGGTCATTATTTATGTTGGTTTTATTACTAGTATTATATATGTATTTCTATGATGTAATGACAATGACCAGTGAATGAGAATACTCTCCTTCTTCTTGTCTCTATTCTTTCTCTGTTAGTTTAGCTTGTTCATAACTTTGCAACTCACCATTCACGGTTAGGAGCTAAAGGCCAACGGGCATCAAAATCTCAACACGTTATCAGCACGCTCAAACACACCGTGGTGAACGGTAATTTTATAAATTTTCTTAAAGTTACACATGTATGCATGTATGAATATTTGAATTTTGATAATATGCTTATATGCTTTTCTGGTGGTATATATATATGAATCTGTAGCATATAGTTTCTTATTATCCACATGAATTCACAGTGTATATGCATATATTTTTACAGTATACTTGCTCACAAATATTTTATTATTTGGCATCTGTATGTGAGCATATACATATCGTTTCCTATTAAAAATTTTCAAATACTGCACTGAAATCAAAATCAATCCTGGGAATATACACAACTATATTAGTATTCTACTTTTTTTTTTTTAAATATACACCGTACTATCGAAATCGTCTTTCAACCTACCTCTTTGACGACGGCGCGATTCGAAGGCGACTCCGTTAGACGATAGAGACGATCGGCGATGATGACGCTGGCGGCTCCGTGCGTCTGTTAATCGAACGATGGCAGGCGCGGCGGCGATCGTGTTCACACGACAGCGGCAGACGGCGGCTCTCGGCGATGATGGTAGCGGTCTGAGCGGCGACCTCTCTGCTTTTTCACGACGATCTCCGGCTCGATCGGAGACGGCTCTGGCTGTGTCGACGGCTGGCGGCCCCTGGCAGCGGCGAAACCTGTGTCGGATTTACGTGTCCGGCGACTCCAACCCAGGTGTGATGGCGCCGACGCTGTTCGTCGGCGGCACTGCTCAGCCTCCACGACGGCGGTGCTGCTCGGCGGCGTCCTCGGGCTCCACACCCGCCTCTCTCCTTTTTTTTTGACTGCTAGGTTTAGATTGTGAGATAGAAATGCTGATACCCTTTAGTGGGTTACTTCATTGGGCTATGTTTTGGCCCATTTTCTTGGTCAACCTGGTCCATCTACAATAACTGTTCAATTGGGTCTCGCCTGGTCCAATTCAGTCGACAATATTAAAACAAAAATGAGTTTTTTTTTTTAAAAAAAACATTATGGATATGTTTTAATTTTTGGACCATTTGTTTTTGCTCCAAAGCACTGATTTTGTGGCCCAATCTTTATTCTCTTCAAGAATTTCTGTGACATAAAAAATATTCCCAATTTTCTTGGCTCAATTCTTGGCCTATTATGATATCATAGATTACAATGATGGACTACTTTGTTAGAAATTGAATTGAGCCTATTTAAGTTCTTACATTCTAGGCTAATTTAATTTGGACTTACAATCAAAGCAATTATATGATTTTTGGGTCCTTTTGTTTCAAAGCATTTGAACTAGTTTTAAATGCTCGGCCCATTTGATTTTAGATTTGGGCTTAATTCTTTCATTAACCTAAATCCTTAAAATCTTCTTCCATCATTTGTTATTTTCGGCCTTGCTTTGCCCAAATTCGGCCAATAATAATCCAAAAATAATGATGAACCTTTTTGGTTTATTAAAAGAATTGTGGGCTTGCTTTAAATTCTGGACTCATTTTTATTTAAAGTTTTAGGCTTTAATAATCCCAATTTTTGGATTAATCTAGTCCTTTATAATATTCTTCCGTCATTTTTGGGGCCTAAGAAAATGTTGGGCTATCTGATTTTGGTTACGAGAATCATTGATTTGGGCCAGTTTTTTTTACTATTGATGCCATTTAAATCATTCTTTGAATTTATTATTGATGCTCCTAAATTAAATTGCTAGTTTGTGCAATTTATTTGGCTGACATGATTTTATGAGTTCATATGCATATTCGGTTATATTTGCATGATATATAGTTTCTTTTGCGAATAATAAGTGGACTCTTGTTTTTAGCTAGCCATAGTATATATAGATTTTTTTTTGAAAAATCTAGACCTTGGTTGTTATCTCCAAAATATGATTTTACCAATCTTATTTTGGACGGGAGCACGTCTTTAACGTAGGCCATTGAAATTGATATTTATCTCAATCTCATACCCTGTAGATAGCCCTATAAAAATCCCTGAAGGATTGCTTTGACTACAAATATCATTGGTCCTTTCTAAGTCACAATATTGGCTGATTTAACTTTAGATTTCAAGGTTTTCCGTCAGTAACTGACTTAATCAGCTATACACAATTGTGTCCCAAACTTAAGTTATTCAACTAGTCGAAGACAACTTCATATAACTTTTGGCCTAGCAGCAAAATATGTTTCACGTATGGATATAAAAGGCGCGTGCCAAACCCTGTCATTACAATTATTTGATATTCTTTGCTTTAATTTTATTAAAGCTATTCTGGCACTTTTTGAAGAAACATACCATGCTTATGATTATTTGGTGTGCCATAAAAGTTATGCCAAGACCCACACAAGTATTGATATCTTTTTGGGGGACATCATACTTGACATATTCAAATCTAACTCACTGCATATCAATATAAATCCCCCATCAACCTAGTACGTGTACACATTTCCCATTCTGCGTTCCTTTTTTAGTATGCAGTCCAATTATTATCACCACCATTGCGTATCTTTATGGGCTATAACACTCCGTCTGTTTACATAGAGCCCATGATAGGGAATCAATAGATACGCTGACTGCATACTGAAGATCTGTTTCACGGCATTAGGGGGAGATATATCCAAATTTAAATGCTGAGAAATCCATGAAATGGAATGATCTTCATTGTAATCCACGTACCAGTAAGACTGAACTCGAAGTTCACCTATTTGCGATATTAGCAACTAATCTGCCAAATATATACCAATAACGTATATATACACTGATCATGTTGATCAGAAAAGAGTGACAAGGTCCATATATAATCCCCAAAATTGGACCAAATAATATATATCTCGATACTCCTTGACGCCAGAAGTGTAGGAGATCTATCGGTTTAAGAGATATGAATCATAATATATACTAGATCTAGCAAAGAAGCATTGTCACTTTTGCCTTAAAAAGAATTATGTCCTGAAGACATTTGTCCAGAAGACGAAAACCCTAGTAAGGTGCACCAAACAAACATAATACTAGGGATACGGAACAATCAGATCTTATGCTGGGAAATGTTAACGATCTGATTAAAAATTGTCATGATTTTGGGAGAAAATTTTAAAACTGTCGACAACACACGCCTATATAATTGCTCATTTAAATAAACTGGATCCAGGTGAGATGCCAGAAGCATCCTCATTATTTAATATTTAAAGGAGCAATTAAGGCAGAGCTCGACTCGCTAAAACAGATTCTCTTGACAATACACACACCATTGAATAATAACCCTATTGGTTACAAATGGATGTTTGTACGAAAGAGAAATGAAAACAATAAGGTGATATAATAGCGAGTGTTTGTAGCATATGGGTTAACGCAGAAACCCTTGATTAATTTTAATCAAATCTCCCATATACGATGACATTAAGTTCCGCTATACAAGATAATTGGCAGTACAAACTTAGATATGCAGCTAATAAACGTCATGACCATATGACAATAAGGTCTTTGGACGATATGATCATATTTTGATTGACATTGTCCTTACAATGAAATCAACTATAGTTCCTAATGCTCTAAATATCCTCTAATTTAAAATTTGTGGGAAAACCAATGTGTGTTTTCTCATAGATCACTTGGTAATGATTGCATTTGAACTCCATTCCAAGTTAGTTATGTGTGTTCTATCTCCACTGACTTATGGGAGGATAATAAAAGTGTGTTTTTAAGTAGGTATGGTTAAGGAATATTGACTATATTCAACTTACATAGGCTCTAGAAGAGTCACGAGATCATTGTATAAAATGTTAACTTATAGTGACAATTTTGAAGATTGTCATATCATCTCCTCTACGTTCCTTTTGAAACAGTTATTCTATTTTAAGCAATGTAGAAATCGAAGATTGTTATCTTCAGGGGGAGATGTGGACTACATTTACTTAAATCAATCCTGAAGATTGGGTGGGTCCTAAAAGGACCAACAATTGTACTCTTTTACAATCTATATACCATGTACTCTTTTCCTCACCAGATTTTTCCCATTAGGTTTTTCTAGTGTGGTTTTTAACGAGGCAGGAGTATAATATAATAAACGGCGAGAAAGTTGCAAATAAATACTTAAATAGACAAACCCCGAAAATCCTGAAGATGATGCCCTGAAGGCTTATGATTGTACTCTTTTTCCCTTAACTAAGTTTTTCCCACCGGGTTTTCTTAAGTTAAGGTTTTTAACGAGGCAATCAGGAAGGTTGTTGTCCTTAGGGGGAGCAACAACATACACATAAATTATTGGTCTAGAAGACCACCAAATCTTGAAGATTAAACGCAGAAAGTTATGGTTGTACTCTTTTCCTTAACTAAGTTTTTTCCCATTGGGTTTTCTTAGTATAAGGTTTTTAATGAGGCAACTAGGACTATACATGAGTTTATAAATATCATGTACTCTTTTCTTCAACTAGGTTTTTCCCACGTGGTTTTCCTAGTGAAGTTTTTAACGAGGCATGAAAGTCTTTGAATATACCATTCATATACCCTGTACTCTTTTTGTCTAGGTTTTTCCCACAGGGTTTTCCTAGCAAGTTTTTATGAGACAAGATCGTTGTCAAATAATGTCCAAGGGGGAGTGTTATAAATAAATATTTGTGGCCATTATTGTTAGCATTGTAACAGTTGTAACCTATAACGGTCATTATTTATGTTGGTTTTATTACTAGTATTATATATGTATTTCTATGATGTAATGACAATGACCAGTGAATGAGAATACTCTCCTTCTTCTTGTCTCTATTCTTTCTCTGTTAGTTTAGCTTGTTCATAACTTTGCAACTCACCATTCACGGTTAGGAGCTAAAGGCCAACGGGCATCAAAATCTCAACAATTTATGAAATAAATTGTAATACTTATTGTAAAATTTTTATACCAATTTGAATTAAAAATAAATTGTTACTTATGATAGACGATATTATAATTGTAATACTTATATGTGAAATCGTGATAATTTTTAGGGTTAAGTTTATTATTATTAATGATAAACTAGTTTTTTCGTTCGTGTTGATTTGTTATAATAATTTAAGAATATTTAGATCGATATACAATTATATAAGTTATAACATCGAATATTATATAACGCAATTGATGAAATTGGTTGGATCGATTATGTTTTTCTTTCTTGAATTAGAGCAAATAATAATTGTCCAATTACATGTGCGATGCACAGATAAATTTTTTATTATATATTTAGATAATAAAAATAAAGATGAAATTATAAAAAATTATAATATTGAACATGTACATTTATTTGATTATAAGATTATAATGCAAAAGTATTACTCAATTAATTGAATAATATATGACTTGTTTGTTTACAATTATATTTAAAAGATCGGTATAGAATATAACTTATGTAATTTTATTATATTACTACTAAAATAAATATGGGAAAATGAGAAATAATTTAATTATAAAAATAAATTAAATGACCAATGTTTAGCTTAAGAGAAATTTTCACTTTTGGTCTCACGAGTATGAGACCATTTTCACATTTGGTCTCTGACTATTAAAATTTTCAGATTTAGTCCCGCGACTTTTAAATCTTTACCACATTGGTCCTTCCGATCAAATTCCGGTCATTGGTTACCTTTTTCCGGGCGAATGAATTATTTCAAAGGGCAAAATTGTCTTTTTATAAAAATAAAAATAAAAACAAAAACAAAATTTCCCCAAAACCCTTTTCTTCTTCGCACCCCCATTCCCAGCAGCCCTCTTCCTTCTTTTCCCATTTCCCATCTCCCATTCTGTTTCTTCTTCTTCTTCTTCTAGCTTCTGTCATAATCAAAACCTAGTTTTTGGAGAGCGAGGTTTCACGATGTCGAAGCGAGGACACGGAGGTTCCACCGAGAACAAGTTCAGGATGTCGCTCGGTCTGTCGGTCGCGGCGACCGTAAACTGCACCGACAACACTGGAGCGAAGAATTTGTATATCATATCTACCTGGACACACGATTGACATACTGCTAGAGTCTTTACATGACACACATTTCTAATGATGTTTCTTAATTTCCTGCAAAAGTACTCAACTATGCATTCACCCCCATTTTTTTTTAAACATTAAATTAAAATCAATCTTGGCGTACTCCAGACTTGATAAATCTACAATGGAATGTTCAGCTTTGGAATCTACGATGGAGGGTGAGAAGAAGAAAAGGGTTTTGGGGAAAATTTGTTTTGTTTTTTTTTTTTGTGTAAAAGACAATTTTGCCCTTAAAAAAGTTTATTTGCCGGAAAAATGATTTTCGGTGGTCGGAATCTGATCGAAAGGACCAAATGTGATAGAGATTTAAAAGTCGTGGGACTAAATCTGAAAACTTCAATAGTTAGAGACCAAATGTGAAAATGGTCTCATACTCGTAGGACCAAAAGTGAAAGTTTCTCCAAGTTTTTACCTTAACACAAAGTCATATGAATTTAATATCAAATATGTACATAAAGAAAAAAAATGAAATTACATAGTCAAACCAAAGAACATTAATTATTTAACCCCACTTTTCAACAAACGGCTCCTTATAAATCCGCTATATACTGGGTCACCATATACAGAAGGTAGAAGCATTGCTTCTTATCAATTAACCACATTGCTATTATTATTAATTAAGCCCTAATGAGAATCTCCATTATTTTCCCTCTTGTTTTTCACATCCTGTGTTTGCTTGCACCCTCACAAGCAAACAAAGAAGAAGCTGAAGCTCTCTTAAAATGGAAGATCAATGGCCTATCATCTTCTTTACTGGATTCTTCCTGGTCTGTCAACAACCTCACAAATGTGTGCAATTGGGAAGGAATCATCTGTAACCGCGGTGGATCTGTCTCAGAGCTCAATCTACCTCATGAGAGCATAAGAGGTACACTTGAACCATTCCGTTTTTCCTTGCTTCCTAATCTTACTCGCATCAATCTGAAGAACAATAGTTTGAGCGGAGTGATACCATCTGCTATCACCACCCTCCTTAAGCTCACTTTTCTGGACTTGAGCAATAACAACTTCACGGGTGCAATACCAGTAGAGGTTGTGCAGTTGACAAAGCTTCAATACTTGAGCTTTTTCAGAAACTGTTTGACCGGTGTTATTCCATTTGAAGTTAGCAATCTTCAAAATTTGAGGTATCTGGATCTAGGAGTGAATAATCTGGAAACTCCTGATTGGTCCAAATTCCGCGGTATGCCTTCGTTGACACATCTCAATCTCCGCTATAATAAGCTCACTTTGGATTTCCCAAAACACTGGATAGAAAATTGCACAAATCTTTCTTATCTTGATTTGTCAAAAAACCATTTTACTGGCAAAATCCCTAAGTTTGCGTTTTCCAAGCTACAAAACTTGGAGCATCTTGATCTCATAGACAAGTTATTCCAAGGACCACTTCCCTCCAGTCTTGCCAACTTGACCAAACTTAAACTTCTTCGCCTTTCAAATAACAACCTTTCTGGCACAATTCCTAATGAAATTGGTTCCAAGATTAGTCTTCGGGTCCTAAAACTTTTCAATAATTCATTTCAAGGGAGGATTCCACCTTCCATAGGAAATCTAAAACATCTTCAATATCTTGCTCTTGGAAGGAATCTACTGAATTACACAATTCCTTCTGAACTTGGCCTGTGCACAAATCTTGAGAACTTGTATCTACACAATAACTTTCTTACAGGAGCATTGCCTGCTACCATGTCCAATCTCTCCAAGCTAGTTATGTTACAGCTACAATTTAATAATCTCTCAGGTCGGTTATTGCCACAACTCATTGCCAACTGGACACAATTGAATCTCTTTTCTATAGAAAGCAATTTTTTCACCGGAAGAATTCCCTCTGAAATTAGTTTATTGACGCAAGTTCAATATCTTTACCTTAACGATAACCAGCTTTCAGGTCAAATTCCCTCGAGCATTGGGAACATGCCAAATTTGGGCTTACTTTACCTTTCAGAAAATCACCTCTCAGGTCAAATACCTCCCTCAGTTGGGAATTTGACAGAGCTGAATGTGCTAGAGCTTTCATACAATAATCTTAAAGGATCAATACCGCGAGAAATTGGACGTTTAACATCACTTGCTGATATTTCTGTGAGTGTAAACTTACTTGATGGATCCGAGACCTTATCAAACATTTGCAATGTCACCTCCCTGGTAAGCATTTCACTAGCAATTAACAAACTGAATGGAGTTATTCAAGAATGCTTGGGAAACGCCACTGCTCTATATTATTTGGATCTTAAGGAGAATCAGTTTCACGGAGGTTTTCCAGACTCGCTATGCAACGCACCCGACTTCCAATCTCTTAGCTTGTCAAGCAATTACCTGAGTGGTGAAATCCCAAATTGTGTGGGAAACTTCAGCAATCAACTCTCACAACTCAGTCTTGCCAATAATCTTTTTCATGGAGCTCTGCACAAAGATTTCTGCAGTAGCTCAACCCCTTTCAATGTACTTGACCTATCCCATAATTCTTTGAGCGGTGTCATTCCTTCGTGTTTAGGAAATCTAAGCTCTACATTGTCACTACTGGATTTAAGCATGAATAACTTTCAAGGGAGCATTCCAGAAGGCGTGACGAAAAAGGGCAATGTTCTGCAAACTCTCAAGTTGAATCATAACGGACTTGGAGGACCTCTGCCCCGTATTCTGATCAACTCTACAGATCTCCAAGTCCTTGATGTTGGAAACAACAGGCTAAATGACTCATTCCCACACTGGTTAGATGCTCTTCCAAATCTGGTAGTGCTCGTCTTAAGATCTAATCATTTTCGTGGAGAGATAAGCAATCCTACCACCAAGTTCCCATTCCCTATGTTGCGAGTTTTTGATCTCTCCCACAATTACTTCACTGGACCCTTGCCTCAATATTACTTGTTGCATTTTACTGGGATAATAAATAATACTATTCCTTCTGGTTTAGATGTATCATACTTTAAAGGCAAGGTATCTTACACTTATGAATCCTCTGCAACACTAATGGTGAAAGGGTTAGAGGCATCCGTGGTACGGATTCTAAAGCTTTACACGAGTATCGACTTATCAAGTAACATGTTTCATGGAGAGATTCCTGTTTCCATAGGAAACCACCTTTATACTCTTCGGCTTCTTAATCTGTCTCACAACAGGCTGACTGGCCATATACCATCATCACTGGGAAACCTAACTTTGCTCGAGGCATTAGACATGTCTTGCAACCAACTGATTGGGAAGATTCCTTGGCAACTGTCAAAGCTTGGGTTTCTTGAACTACTAAACCTCTCCTATAATCATTTATATGGAGAGATACCGCACAGTGGACAACTTGATACATTTGACAACAACTCCTATTTAGGAAACACAGCATTGTGCGGGTTTCCATTGACACTAGAATGTGAAGCTAAAAACCCACCTATGCACTCCAAAGAAGAGGAGCAAGAGGATTCGGGTTTTTTTAATGGATTTTCTTGGCAGAGCGTGACCATAGGATACTGTTGTGCATTTCCATTTGGAGTTTGTGTGGGATATTTTGCTCTGCGATATGGAAAACTCAACTGGTTGCTAAGGAAACTCACATGGAAGAGAGGAATGGGTTCCAAAAATGCTGTTCCAAGAAGGCGTGGTAGAACAATAAACTAAATTTGCAGAGTTGCCAAGGTAATTAAATTAAATTAAAGCTTCATCCTTTTGGTTTCAAAACTTCAACTTTGCAATTCAATTTCTTTAGTGACATTAGTATATAGGGAAAATTATAATTTATGCCCCTCCATAATATGCCAATTATCAATGTCACCCCTGAATTATTAGTGGTGTAAATATTGTCTCTCAATTTTCAAAAACGGTACATATATTGTCCCTCCCGTGGTGTAAATATTGCCCCTCCTTCGTTACAGGAGGGACAATATATGTACTGTTTTTGAACATTGAGGGGCAACATTTACACCACTAATAATTCAGGGGTGACATTGATAATTGGCATATTATGGAGGGGCAAAAATTACAATTTTCCCTTAGTATATATTACCTTATTACATATACAAGAACACTGTTGCATTTCATATAGGCTTTTTTGATTGCAGATTAAAGGAGCAGCTAGCGTGCGCACAAGTATACCTAGACTTCTGAATTATATTGCTTCTACTTATGGAGTACTACTTCGATCTGTATAATATGGCTTTTTCCTATTGTTTTCTAGTATTTCAAGACTTGTTTTAAACGTCAAAAATTAGACAGAAATTAAAGCAATAAAGCAATGTAGAATCAATGTGAATGACATGCATGATTATTACTAATATCTTAAATATGTGCGTTAATTTATAATGATTATTGTATTTCATTCTAAATATTATCTTGCCCATACAGAGAGAATTGAATCAAACTTATGATTATCAAACTAACTATCCGACTAACTTGCACGGTTATTAGAGATATTATTGTTTGTTGAAGATTTATATAGTAATAATGGATACTTAAAATTTACCAAGAACTTATTAACTAATATTTTGGTAGTGTAGTAATATATCATTTTAAGTTGATTGGAATTTTTATTACGTGTTGACAAAGAATGTTGGTTGGCCATTTGTTGGAAGAGTTAATCCTTCTCTTGTAACCTCTCATTATCTTGATGTCAGAGGTTTGTATTATTATCACAATTATTGTCTTTTTTATATGCAATATAAGCTAAAAAAATTCTAAGAATTCCTAACTTTTTCTTTCCTTGTTGAATTATTTCGGTGCAACTTGAGTAATTTGTCAACTTATTATATTTCACAAGTTTTTCTGAGACCCAAATTGTTTATACAACTTGGTGATTAAAAACTTTTAGGAAAGTGTATCTCTTGCATACTTAAAGTGGTTTGAGTCTTTGTTTTCCTCTTATTTTACCTAGCATTGCTCTCATTCTTGAGAATATAAAAGAGGTGATTGTAGAAAAATTGAGGTCCCAAGGCCCATCTCAGTGGTCAGCTTCAGGCGCACAAAGCTGGCCTCGGGGCCGTATATGAGCAGGCTAGCTGAGGCTTTGTCAAAGGAGGCCGTAATCGCCTGCCTAATTCGCGTGGGGCAGTTATACAAGAAAATTTTTATTATAGATTACTCATTTTGTCTTGTTATTACATTATCTTGAGTAAGCAAAAACATAAAATTAAATTAAAGTCACATGCTAAAAAAAAGAGTTAATTGCTATTGTTTTTTTCTAGTTTGTGAATGAATTATGAGCTTATTTGAGTTTTGTGGCTTAATTGTTATTTTTCAAGTAGTTGGATATATAACTTAACTTATTTGTACTTTATACCTATAAAAATATTATGAAGTTATATTATTGATTGACTGAAAAGAATTTCTGGCTTCGCCAGTGTGATACAAGAACACAAATAAAAACACCACATGTGTATATTAGTGTGTATATATATGCTGTACCTTGAGAAGATACAAGGGTTTGAACATACAAATTAAAGAATAAAATTGCAAAAACGATACAACAAAGCCTAACCGCAACACAACGGGCGATCCAGTTGCCTAGCTCGCTTCGCTAAGGCTTCGCTATCTAAGATTTATATATATAGATAAATATATAGTTTATAGTAGTTAACAAATTAAAGACTGTGAATACAATTATATGTATATATATATAGAAGAAAGATAATGGAATTTTGGTGTTGATCCGATCCTCCTCATATCTAGACTGAGATACAGAAAGTATGAGTTTGTACTGGCATCTGATGCTAGTGGGCGGCGAATTAGGAAGCTACTGCAGCTGCGCCACCTTGTTTTCCTCGCCGGCGGCGGACATCACCGTCGTCGTGGACCCAATATTCTTAGGTGCCTGATCTTGGGCTCCTCCTGCTGTGGTTGCTACATTAGTGTTGCTGTTTTGTGGAGCCATCTGCTTATCCACTTTCTCCGTCTTGGCTAGCACAATCTCAATCTGAAGTTATAATAATTATCACCATTTGTAAAGGCTATAAAAGCCAATTCAAACATGTGTTTATGGGCTCCAAGCAACGTGTGAATCATAATCTAAAATATAGGTTGTCTCTGATATCATATTCTAGCATGTGTTCTGTTTCAATGATAAAAAGGTGGAATTGCTCACTCTAGGCACTCCACACCCTGGCCAGACAGGAATGTGGAAGGGTAAATCATGATAACTCAACTAATCAACATAGACTAATTTTTGCTCGTTAGGCACAAGAAACCGCTCTCATCTTGAGAGGCCATTCCAGCATTGTGAGACTTGATAATTGATTTCTTGTGATAAATTTTACCTTTGTGCTAAGCTCATAGTTGAATGGCATATTTATGTTTGTATATTATATGATGAACATAATAATGGGTAAAGAAGAAATGTGATGCGATTAAATTACCCGGGCTTTCTGAACCATGCGGCCTTTTGCTTCATCTTTCACTCCAACTGTAGATGTTATAACCTCTGCAACAATTTCAGAATGAATGTTGGCATTGATTAATTACTGCAAATATTAAATATGCAATTATTCAATATAATAATATAATCCATGCATTATTGTTTTAATAAGCTAGTTTTCAGTATTTTGCTTACTCTTCTCAGTTGCGTATCCGTTGTTCTTCAGAATCTCAGCAACGGTAACAACTGTGGTGATTGCTGTAATTATATGTAATATTGCATGGAAATTAAACGAATTATTAAACATGGACAAAATAGCGAACCCAGAAACAAATGAATTGAGGCCATCATATGCATATATAATTCGTAGAAAAGTATAATGTTAGACGATGAAAAAGTGACGGTCGTTACCCATGCCCAAAGCAGAGAGCTCAACCTCATTATGTTGCTGAATGTATCTCTGCAGACACATAAGGATCCAACATTAAAACCACTCTCAACTTCACACAATAAGAATCATCCATCATGTTAGACGAAGGCAGTAAAGGGTCAAGTCCATCAATTAGTGACTAGGAAACTGTTGGCGAAGATCCAGTAAATTAAGGGCCAAATTCAGCATCCTGCATGCTTTTAGAAAATGTGATAAAATGCGATGACGGTTTATAGGCTGGTAAACGATAGACATATATGCAAATGACAAAACCTCGTAAAAGATAGAATTGAACAACATAACCTTAGCAAGATTGACATAAAAGAAGAGGGGTTTCTTGGTGTTGGACACTTGAATCCTGTTCTTCTTCTGCGCATCAGAGTTGGTGTCGGCGGCGGCGTTGGTTTTTGGCAGCGGCTCCACCGTTCCCATCGTCATATCTCGATCAACCACAGAATGAGACTTTAATTTGATTCTGTGTTACGTACCCAGCTGGCCTCTCTCAGGTCTTTTATTTGTTTCACCCTTAGCTTTGATTCATCGATAATGAATTGAAGAATTGGATTGGATATAGAGACCCGGAAAATGGGGGCTACTAATATTATTTTGTTTTGTTGGAGAAAAATTAGCAAGCATTAAGATCATCAATGGAGGCCCTTCCCTTTCTGCAACGCACAAAACATTGTCAACCAAACGCCGGATGTCCTGTTTTTTTTGACCAAGTAAACACCCTTTGGCAGTTATGGCTAGGGACATTGTCCATTGAATTGGTTTAATTTGCTTCCTCATATTATGTGTGTCTGTCTCTGCTTGGTTTTTTTTTTTTTTTTTTTTTTTNTTTTTTTTTTTTTTTTTTTTTTGGACTATGATGTTGATAATATGAATTAATACCCTTGCTAAAAATAGAATTTTATCAAAAAAATCATCTGAAGGATCAAAAGTGTCCCAAAAATGAAAGTCTTGGATGTTAAATGGCAAAAACAATAGTCTGGGACTAAATTTAGAATCGCCACCAAAGACAAGGGACCTCCGGTGGAATTAACTCTATCTAGGAAGAGTTTTGATCATGTGTCAATAAAGTTTTTATTCTTGGAATATCCTTTGGAAGTTTTTCCTTTTGCACCAAAGTGAAATGCTTGGAACCGAAAATGTTCAAATTCTTGTGTGCTTAGATGTTGTTCACCTCTTATTTTCCTCTCAATGCTCACAATAGACTCACTGGCCTTTTGCCCCATGCCCTACCAAGATTAGTTCAATGCATTGTGGACCATGGTCACAAAACGTCGCCGTTTCATTAAGTAGGAGAAGCGGCTGCCGTAAGTCGTAACAGAACTCCGTAAATGATACTACAGTTCATCTCAAAAGATACTGCCTCACATTTGTTTTTATATTATCAAATGAAACTGTAGTTATATCGATATGAAACTATAGTTGTGTTGAAAGGAAACTGCCGTGTATATAAAATGAAACTGAATAACAGTTTCATATTTTTGGTTGTATATTGTCCAATGAAACTGTAGTTATATCGAAATGATATTGTAGTTGTGTTGAAAGGAAACTGCAGTGTATTATAAAAGAAACTGTAGTTATGTTGAAAGGAAACTGAATAACAGTTTCACATATTTGAGTGTATAATATCGAATGAAACTGCAGTTATATCAAAAAGGAACTACAGATGTGTTGAAAGGTAACTGCAGTGTATATAAACTGAAAGTTAACTGTGCGAAACAGAGACCGTTTCAGCCGTTTGTTTTCATTAATCAAAACAACATCATTTTGATGCATGGTCCACAGTAAAATTTGCGACTCTTCCAACAAAGGGCCAACCAACAATATTCTTGATCAACACGTAATAAAAATTTCAACCAACTTAAAATAATATTTTATTGCACAATACCAAAATATTATTTAATAAGTTCTTGGTAAACTTTAAGTACCCATTACTATATAAATCTCCAACAAACAATAACATCTCAAATGATAGTGCAAGTTGGTCGGATAGTTAGTTTGATAATCATAAATTTGATTCTCTCTGAGTATGGGGAAGATAATATTTAGAATGAAATACAATAATCATTATAAATTAAATTAAGGAAAATGATATAGGAAAATACTACTCCTACTCTCAACTTTTATTCCCTCTCACCAAATTTTGATGTTAACATTTTCACTGGGGCCACCGGATTAAGATAATTAATCACCAATTGCCCTATAAGGGAGTAAAAGTGACCGAGTAGAAGTAGGGAGTACATGTAATAGAACTCAATGATATATATACTATAACTCCCGCCACGTGTACAAATTTTATTAGATAAATAAAAGTGAATGAATAAAAACAGATCTCAGTAGAGAGTAAAAAATGGTGTAGAAGTGGAAGACATGTAATATTACTCTTAAATTAAATCACATATTTAAGATATTAGTAATAACATGAATGTATCATTCACATTGATTCTACATTGCTTTAATTTTTGACGTTTAAAACAAGTCTTGAAATACTAGAAAACAAACACTACAAACAATATGAAAAAGCCATATTATACAGAAGTAGTACTCCATAAGTAGAAGCAATATAATTCAGAAATCTAGGTATACTTGTGCGCACTGCACGCGCGCGCGCTGCTCCTTTAATCTGCAATAGAAAATGGCTATATGAAATGCAACAGTGTTCTTGTATATGTTATAAGGTAACATACTATGCAATAGAAAATGTCACTGAAGAAAGCGAATTGTAAAGTTGGAATTTTGAAAACAAAAGGATGAAGCTTTAATTTAATTAAATTACCTTTGCAACTCTGCAAATTTAGTTTATTGTTCTAGCATGCCTTGTTGGAACCCATTCCTCTCTTCCATGTGAGTTTCCTTAGCAACCAGTTGAATTTTCCGTAACGCAGAGCAAAATATCCCACACAAACTCCAAATGGAAATGCACAGCAGTACCCTATCGTCACGCTTTGCCAAGAAAATCCATTAAAAAAACTTGAATCCTCTTCCTCCTCCTCTTCTTTTGAGTGCAGAGGTGGGTTTTTAGCGTCACATTCTAGTGTCAATGGAAATCCGCACAATGCTGTGTTTCCCAAATAGGAGTCGTTGCCAAATGTATCAAGCTGTCTACTGCGGGGTATAGCTCCAGATAAGTGATTATAGGAGAGGTTTAGAACACCGAGAAATCCAAGATTTGAGAGTTGCCACGGAATCTTCCCGGTGAGTTGGTTGTTGGAGATGTCTAAGGCCTCAAGCAAAGTTAGATCTCCGAGTGATAGAGGTATATGCCCCGTCAGCATGTTGTGAGACAGATTAAGAAGCCGAAGAGTATAAAGTTGATTTCCTATGGAAAAAGGAATCTCTCCGTGAAACATGTTACTTGATAAGTCGATGCTGGTGTAAAGATTTAGAATTCGTCTCACGGACCGCTCTAACCCTTTCACCACTAGCACTGCGGAGCTATCTTCTTCGAAAGAGAAATCGCCTATTTTGTATGTTACTAGTACGTCAGAACTAATATTATTTATAATCCCAGTAAAATGTAGCAAATAATATGTAGGCAGAGGTCCGGTGAAATAATTGTTGGAGAGATCAAAAACTCTCAACCTAGGGAAGGGAAGCTTGATGGTAGGATTTCCAATCACTCCATGAAAATGATTTGATCTTAAAACGAGCACCATCAATTGTGGAAGAGCATCTAACCAGTGTGGGAAAGAGTCATTTAACTTGTTGTTTCCAACATCAAGGATTTGGAGAGCCGTACAGTTGATGAGAGTAGGAGGCAAAGGTCCTTCAAATTGGTTATGATCCAAGATGAGAACTCGAAGAACTTTACCCCTTGAAACGTCTGCTGGAATGGTTCCATCAAAGTGATTCATGCTTAAATCAAGTAGTGACAATGTTGTGCTTAGATTTCCCAAACATGGAGGAATAACACCGCTCAAAGAATTATCAGATAAGCCAAGGAATTTGACAGGAGTTGAACTAGTACAAAACTCTCTATGCATAGGTCCATCAAAATAATTTTGGTCAAGATGCAAGCCTGAGAGTTGATTGCTAAAATTTCCCACACACTTTGGAATTACCCCACTCATGTAGTTACTTGCCAAGGTAAGAAATCGAAGGTGGCATGCATTGCAGAGTGATTCTGGAATACCCCCGTTAAGCTCATTGGCATTCAGTTCCAAAAACTTTAGATTCGTGTTGTTTCCCAAGCATTTTGGAATATGTCCATTCAATTTGTTATCAGCTATTAAAAGGCCTGAAAGAGATGTGACGTTGCAAAAGATTGATAAGATCTCAGGTCCATGAAGCAAGTTGGAACTTATGAATACAACATATAGTGATGTTAAATGTCCAACTTCTGGTGGTATTGATCCACTAAGATAGTTATCTGAAAGCTCTAGCAGAAAAAGCTGTGTTAAATTTCCAATTGTTGGTGGAATTGGACCAGAGAGGTGGTTTTTCACAAGGTCAAGTTGAGACAACTTTTGCAGATCCCCAATGTTGTAGGGAATGCGACCCGAAAGTTGGTTATCTCTCAACTGAATATATTGAAGTTGTGTCAATAAACTAATTTCAGAGGGAATGATTCCAGAGAGATTATTGTTATGCATAAACAAGGAAGTTAATTGTGTCCAGTTGGCAATGAGGTGTGGTACTAACTCACCTGAAAGTCTATTGGAAGATAAACGTAACTCAACTAGTTTGGAAAGATTGGACATACTGCGAGGCAACTCGCCTGTTAGAAAGTTATGGCCTAGCTTCAAGTACTCAAGATTTGTGCATAGCCCAAGTTCAAAGGGAATCATAGAATTCAGTTGATTTCTTCTGAGAGAAAGATACTTAAGATGTTTTAGGGTTCCTATGGAAGGCGGAATCTTCCCCTGAAATGAATTTTTGGACAATTTCAGTACTTGAAGACTGGTGATTGAGCCAATTTCTTCTGGAATTGCGCCAGAAAGATTGTTGTTTGAAAGGCGAAGAAATTTAAGAGTGGACAAGTTGGTAAGACTAATGGGAAAAGGTCCTTGGAAGAAATTGTTACCAAGATCAAGATGCTCCAGGCTATCTAGCTTGGAAAACACAGACACTGGGATCACTCCGCTCAAACTATTGTTCTTCAGATTGATGCGAGTAAGATTAGGTAGTAATGAAAAACGGAGTGGTTCAAGTGTACCTCTGATGTTCCCATTAGGTAGATTGAGCTCTGAAACAGATCCGCCCCGGTTACAGATGATTCCCTCCCAATTGCACACATTTGTGAGGTTGTTGACAGACCAGGAAGAATCCAGTAAAGAAGATGATAGGCCATTGATCTTCCATTGTAAGAGAGCTTCAGCTTCTTCTTTGTTTGCATGTAAGGGTGCGGTGTTTAATGCAAGCAAACAAAGGATGTGAAAAAGAAGAGGGAAAATAGAGATTCTCATCATGGTTTAGTTAATAGTAATTCAATGAAGTGATTGACGAGAAGCAATGCGTCTATGTGATCCTATATATAGGGGATTTAGAGGGAATGACTATGTGAAAAATAAATGGGAACATGACATGCCACAATGCTTTAGGTGTGCTTTGTATTCTCACACAAAAAAGTGCAAAACAAAAATGGGAACATTGCATGAGCTACAGTACGTGTGTTGTGTATTCTCTCACAAATCAAAATGCCAAAAAAAGGGAACAAGGGTGTATACGTGTACTGCTGTGCTTAATGCATGATTATAGGAAAAGGGAGGTGTTGAAATTGTTTACATGCTCAACTACTATACATTACGTGTTGACCACGAGAACGTATTATTTGATCATGGGAAAATAAAGCCTAAAATCAAGGTGTCCTATAATATAAAAACAAGCTTGGTAAAGATGGAAAGCGTTTGTTGGTTAAAAATGTTCAATAATATATTTTAGAAATTTTCTTGTATATTATGTATTATGTGTTATATATACGTATATCAAAATTGTGTATTGTGTATTATGTGTTATGTATATAATAAATGAAAGTGAAAAAGTTAAAAAAAAATAATATAACTATCAATAAACAAAAAATAATTCTATAAGTGTCAAATTAAAGTATATATTTAAATAAAATAAAGTATATATAACCAAAAATTTAACAAAATGTTCAATAAATAAAAAATAATTATCAAATTAAAGTATATAAGTAAATAAAAAATAATGAGAAAAAATTTGAAAAGATAATATAATTAATTGTGTATTATGTATAATAGTTTGGAAGATAAATTTAACTCAACTAGTTTGGAAAGTTTGGACATACTAGGAGGCAACTCCCCTGTTAGAAAGTTATGGTCTAGATACAAGTACTCTAGATTTGTGCATAGCCCAAGTTCGAAGGGAATCATAGAATTCAGTTGATTCATTTCGAGAGAAAGAAACTGAAGATGTTTAAGGCTTCCTATGGAAGGCGGAATCTTCCCCTGAAATGAATTATTCAACAATTTCAGTACTTGAAGACTGGTGATTGAACCAATTTCTTCTGGTATTCCCCCCCTCAGGTTGTTATTGCTCAAGTCCAGGAAAGTGAGCTTAAGGAGGCTGCTAATAGCAGTTGGTATCACTCCGCTCAATCTATTGTTCTTCAGATTGATGCGAGTAAGATTAGGAAGCAAGGAAAAATAGAGTGGTTCAAGTGTACCACTCAACGTGTGCGGTAGATTCCAACCAAGAAGAAGTTAGCTTTATTACAAATTTGCATGACTCTGATACCAAATTAAAGCATGTGCTCGGTCTCAACTAAAAGTCTAAGCTGATAGTTGAATTGCACATATTATATTTATGCTCACAACCTCTGATGTTTCCATGAGGTAGATTCAACTCTGAAATAGATCCACCCGAGTTGCAGATGATACCCTCCCAACTGCACACATTTGTGAGGTTGTTGACAGACCAGGAAGAATCCAGTAAAGAAGTAGATGATGATGATCTTCCATTGTAAGAGAGCTTTAGCTTCTTCTTTGTTTGCATGGAAGGATGCGGTGTTTCATTATTTTATATTTTAATATGTAAACAAACTTATTTATATTTAAAGCTATTTAAATTTTATAAAGATGTCCTTTTTAGTTTTGTTTTTTGTTTTTTTTTTTATTTTTTACATTTATCAGCTTATCAAAGAAATAATTTTACCAAACACTTTTAAGAATAACAATTACCTTAGCAACTCTACCTTCAGATTTCAGCTTATAGTTTATAGCTTTTCAACTTTTAGCTAGATTTGTCAAATATAGCCATAGTGTAACTTTGTACATCATGTATATATTGAATTGAAGGATAAATAATACTCCGTAAAAGATTGATGATTTTTCTATCTGTATCTGGTTTCTCTTACTTTATTGTATTCCTATTATTTTTTGGCAGTTGTGACCCTACAACATTCATTCACGTGAGGATATGTTTTGTTTTATAATAAATAGATTCCTATTACACATTGATTCTGCATGCTTTTTGTCTTCTTCTTTTTTTTTTTTTTTTTTTTTTTTACATTTAAACAAGTCTGAAAATTATTATAACAAGTACACACAAACAAAAACAAAAACAAAAAAGTACTGTGACAATAGTTTTAAAATAGCTTCCAATATGCAGAGTATACTGAAATTACTGGAAAACAACACAACAAACAATAGGGAAATAACATAATTATACAAATTAAAAGTAGTACTGTACTCCATCAAGTAAGGTTCCCATGATGAATCAGTAGATCGAAGCAATTCAAAAGTCTGGGCGGGTGTAAACTTGTGTGCACGTACTATACGCTGCCCTTTTAATCTGCCTGCAATCACAAGCTAAGGCCTATGAAATGCAACAACGTAACGTAACATTCTTGTATATGCAATAGAAAATGTCACTGAAGAAATTAGAATTTTATAGTAGGAGTTTGGAAAATTAAACAAAAGGAGTACATAGGTTTGAAGTTAATTACCTTTGCAAATTTAATGTGTTCTTCTCCTGGCATGTCTTCTTGAAACAGTATTTTTGGAACCCTTTCCTCTCTTCCATATGAGTTTCCTTAACAACCAGTTGAGTTTTCCATATCGCAGTGCAAAATATCCCACACAAATTCCAAATGGAAATGAACAACAGTATCCTATTGTCACGCTCTGCCAAGAAAATCCATTAAAAAAGCCTGAATCCTCTTCCTCCTCCTCCTCTTCTTTTGAGTGCACAGGTGGGTTTTTAGCTTCACATTCTAGTGTCAATGGAAACCCACACAACCCTGTGTTCCCCAAATAGGAGTTGTTGCCAAATGTATCAAGGTGTCTACTGCGGGGTATTGCTCCAGATAAGTGATTATAAGAGAGGTTTAAAACACCGAGGAATCCAAAGTTTGAGAGTTGCCACGGAATCTCCCCTGTGAGTTGGTTGTTGGAGATGTCTAGGGCCTCAAGCAAAGTTAGATCTCCCAGTGATGGAGGTACATGGCCGGTCAACCTGTTGTGAGACAGATTAAGAAGCCGAAGAGTATAAAGTTGGTTTCCTATGGAAATTGGAATCTCTCCATAGAACATGTTACTTGATAAGTCGATGCTCGTGTAAAGCTTTAGAATTCCTATAACAGAGGCTTCTAATCCTTTCACCACTAGTGATGCAGAGCACTCATAACTGTATGATAAGTTGCCGTTGGAGTAGTTTACTAGTATATCAGAAGTAATATTACTTGTAATACCAGTAAAATGCAGCAAATAATGTCCAGGAAAAGGTCCTGTGAAGTGATTGTTGGAGAGATCAAAAACCCGCAACATAGGGAATGGATGCCTAGTGGTAGGATTGCGTATCACTCCGTGAAAATGATTTGATCTTAAGACAAGCACTACCAAATGTGGAAGAGCATCTAGCCAGTGTGGGAATGAGTCATTTAGCCTGTTGTTTCCAACATCTAGAACTTTGAGATGAGTACAGTTGATGAGGGTACGGGGTAAAGGCCCTTCAAATTCATTATGATCCAAGTTGAGTTCACGGAGAACATCACCAATTGTCACTTCTGCTGGAATGTTTCCATGAAAGTGATTCATGCTTAAATCGAGTTGTGTCAAAGTTGTGCTTAGATTTCCCAAACATGGAGGAATAACACCACTCAAAGAATTATCAGATAAGCCAAGGAATTTGAACTACTACAAAACTCTCTATGCATAGGCCCATCAAAATTATTTTGGTCAAGACGCAAGACTGAGAGTTGATTGCTAAAATTTCCCACACACTTTGGAATTACCCCACTCATGTAGTTATCTGACAAGCAAAGATTTTGAAGGTCGCATGCATTGCACAGTGATTCTGGAATACCACCATGAAACTGATTATTACCAAGATGCAGAATAATTAGACTTGTGTTATTTCCCAAGCATTTTGGAATAAGTCCATTCATTTTGTTGTGTGCTAGAGAGAGGTGTAAAAGGGATGTGACATTGCAAAAGATTGATAACGTATCAGGTTCATGAAACAAGTTGAAATTTATCAAAACACCAGATAGTGATGTTAAATGTCCAACTTCTAGTGGTATTGATCCACTGATATAGTTATCTGAAAGCTCTAGCACAATAAGCTCTGACAAATTTCCAATTGTTGAAGGAATTAGACCAGAGAGGTGGTTTTTCAGAAGGACAAGTTTAGACAACTTTTTCAGATCCCCAATGGTTGAGGGAATGCGACCAGAAAGTTGGTTATTACTCAAGTAAAGATGGTGAAGTTGTGTCAATAAACTAATTTCAGAGGGAATCTTTCCGGTGAGATTATTGTTATCTATAGACAAGGAAGTTAATTGTGTCCAGTTGGCAATGAGGTGTGGTACTAACTCACCTGAAAGGCTATTGGAAGATAAATTTAACTCAACGAGTTTGGAAAGATTGGACATACTGGAAGGCAACTCGCCTGTTAGAAAGTTATGGTCTAGATACAAGTACTCAAGATCTGTGCATAGCCCAAGTTCAAAGGGAATCATAGAATTCAGTTGATTCATTTGGAGAGAAAGAAACTGAAGATGTTTAAGGCTTCCTATGTGTTATTAATTAAACCAAAAGAAAGAAGAAGTGCAGCATTATGGAGTCACTTTCGGCAGTGATTCAAGCACTAATGACATTAGTGCACATAATTAGTATAAGAATAATATTAGTGGGTTAGGTGGATTAGGTGAATGAATTATTATATGTTGTGTAGTGGAGTGATTTAGGTGAGTGGAATAGATATAGCATAAAATAATGTATAATTAGTGAGCAATGTCTGATCTTCATTTGCTATATATATGTGTGTTGTATTACGGAAATCGTGTGAAGAAATAAAAGCAAAGCAAAATTCAGAAAAGTTTCCTAGTTATATTCCTTCGTCCTTTCCCCTCTTTCTCTCAATTAAATACATAGATATATTTGATTAAATATATCAAACATTTGGTATCAGAGCCTATCAACCTTCCAACCCCGAGATATTTTTTCCTAGTGAAATATGGCCAATAATTTCAATATTGTATGGTCGGGTCCTAAATTAGATGGGAANGAGGGTACGGGGTAAAGGCCCTTCAAATTCATTATGATCCAAGTTGAGTTCACGGAGAACATCACCAATTGTCACTTCTGCTGGAATGTTTCCATGAAAGTGATTCATGCTTAAATCGAGTTGTGTCAAAGTTGTGCTTAGATTTCCCAAACATGGAGGAATAACACCACTCAAAGAATTATCAGATAAGCCAAGGAATTTGAACTACTACAAAACTCTCTATGCATAGGCCCATCAAAATTATTTTGGTCAAGACGCAAGACTGAGAGTTGATTGCTAAAATTTCCCACACACTTTGGAATTACCCCACTCATGTAGTTATCTGACAAGCAAAGATTTTGAAGGTCGCATGCATTGCACAGTGATTCTGGAATACCACCATGAAACTGATTATTACCAAGATGCAGAATAATTAGACTTGTGTTATTTCCCAAGCATTTTGGAATAAGTCCATTCATTTTGTTGTGTGCTAGAGAGAGGTGTAAAAGGGATGTGACATTGCAAAAGATTGATAACGTATCAGGTTCATGAAACAAGTTGAAATTTATCAAAACACCAGATAGTGATGTTAAATGTCCAACTTCTAGTGGTATTGATCCACTGATATAGTTATCTGAAAGCTCTAGCACAATAAGCTCTGACAAATTTCCAATTGTTGAAGGAATTAGACCAGAGAGGTGGTTTTTCAGAAGGACAAGTTTAGACAACTTTTTCAGATCCCCAATGGTTGAGGGAATGCGACCAGAAAGTTGGTTATTACTCAAGTAAAGATGGTGAAGTTGTGTCAATAAACTAATTTCAGAGGGAATCTTTCCGGTGAGATTATTGTTATCTATAGACAAGGAAGTTAATTGTGTCCAGTTGGCAATGAGGTGTGGTACTAACTCACCTGAAAGGCTATTGGAAGATAAATTTAACTCAACGAGTTTGGAAAGATTGGACATACTGGAAGGCAACTCGCCTGTTAGAAAGTTATGGTCTAGATACAAGTACTCAAGATCTGTGCATAGCCCAAGTTCAAAGGGAATCATAGAATTCAGTTGATTCATTTGGAGAGAAAGAAACTGAAGATGTTTAAGGCTTCCTATGTGTTATTAATTAAACCAAAAGAAAGAAGAAGTGCAGCATTATGGAGTCACTTTCGGCAGTGATTCAAGCACTAATGACATTAGTGCACATAATTAGTATAAGAATAATATTAGTGGGTTAGGTGGATTAGGTGAATGAATTATTATATGTTGTGTAGTGGAGTGATTTAGGTGAGTGGAATAGATATAGCATAAAATAATGTATAATTAGTGAGCAATGTCTGATCTTCATTTGCTATATATATGTGTGTTGTATTACGGAAATCGTGTGAAGAAATAAAAGCAAAGCAAAATTCAGAAAAGTTTCCTAGTTATATTCCTTCGTCCTTTCCCCTCTTTCTCTCAATTAAATACATAGATATATTTGATTAAATATATCAAACATTTGGTATCAGAGCCTATCAACCTTCCAACCCCGAGATATTTTTTCCTAGTGAAATATGGCCAATAATTTCAATATTGTATGGTCGGGTCCTAGAAATATGGCCAATAATTTCAATATTGTATGGTCGGGTCCTAAATTAGATGGGAAGCTCGATTACAATTATTGGTCGGGTCCTAAATTAGATGGGAAGCTCGATTACAATTATTGGCAAATTATGATGACCACACATTTGAAAGCTCAAAATCTTTGGAGCTATGTTGATCCCGGTCTACCAGATGGAGCTGATGTTTGGAGCTATGTTGATCCCGGTCTACCAGATGGAGCTGATGCAGCTGCGACACGGCGAGACGGTCTACCAGATGGAGCTGATGCAGCTGCGACACGGCGAGATCAATTGGCGTTGGGACAAATTCATCAAGGCGTCCATTACTCTATTTTTGGGCAGCTAGCTAGTGCTCAAACGGCAAAACAAGCTTGGGACATCTTACTAGCTAGTGCTCAAACGGCAAAACAAGCTTGGGACATCTTAAAGGTGTCACACAAAGGAGTTGATCGGGCGCAGAAGTCTAAGTTGCAGTCGTTGAGAAGGTTGTATGATCGTTGTGAGATGACCTCTACAGAAACGGTAGATATGTATTTCTCTCGTCTTATTGATCTTGTAAATAAGATGAGGTTATACGGAGACACAGTTGAAGATGGTGCAGTGGTTGAAAAAGTTCTGCGAACGATGCCGATGAAGTATGATCATGTGGTGGCTTCAATAACAGAGTCACACGATACCGAGGACTTGTCAATTGCCGAGTTAAAAGGTATGATAGAAAGTCATATTGAAAGGATTGCGTCAAAATCGGAACCACTAGCAGAAGAAGCTTTGAAGAGCCAAGTCACCTTTAATATGACTAGCTCTAATCAAAGAGGTGGAGGAGCTGGTAGAGGTCGTGGAAAAAGTAGAGGAGGATTCAGAGGAAGAGGACATGGTAACTCAAATCAAGGAAGGGGACGAGGTAACTTCAATCAAGGAAGAGGTGGAGGTAATAATACCAAGCAAGGTAAATTTCCATTTAATTGCTACAATTGCGGCAAATATGGACACAAAATTGCAGATTGCTGGTATAAAGAGGATGGTCATGAAAATCAAGCAAATGTTGCTGAAAAATCTGGTGAGAGTTCTACTGAATCTGAAACCTTATTTTTGGTCAGTAACAATTTGTCTGCAGATGAAAACATATGGTTCTTGGATACTGGATGTAGTAATCATATGTGTGGGAAGAAAGAATTGTTTTCAGAGTTGGATGAATCAATACGATCTGAGGTGACATTTGGAAATAAGTCAAAAGTGCCAATTTTGGGAAAAGGTAAAATCTCTATTCAATTGAAAGATGGTACTCACAATTTTATATCCGATGTTTTCTATGTTCCTGCATTACACCAAAATTTGTTGAGTATGGGACAGTTGTCAGAAAAGGGATATAAAATAAATATCACTGGAGGGTGTTGTACCATTGTTGATGCCAAGGGAGTTTTGATTGCAAAGGTAAATATGTCTCAAAATCGACTATTTCCTTTAAAAATCAGCCATGCACTTCTTACTTGCTTTAATTCTGAAATTCGTGATGATAATTGGTTGTGGCATATGCGGTTTGGGCATTTTCATTTCTCCGGATTAAATTATTTAGCAAGAAAGAAACTTGTTTCTGATTTGCCGATTATTAATGTTCCTGACAAAATTTGTGAGAGTTGTTTGATTGGGAAGAAGCATAGAGAACCTTTTCCTATAGGCAAGTCTAAAAGAGCGACAAAGCAGTTGGAGATTGTTCACTCAGATCTGTGTTCATTGGAAGTTCCTTCGAATGGAGGTTGTAAGTACTTTGTTACCTTCATTGATGATTTCAGTAGAAAAACATGGGTTTATTTTCTGAAACAGAAGTCAGATGCATGTGATGTTTTTCAACAATTTAAGGTTTTTGTTGAAAAACAAAGTGGTTATAAGATTAAGATTTTGAGAACTGATAGAGGTACAGAATATATTGCTTGTGATGAATTTTTAAAGAAAAATGGTATTCAGCATCAGATGACAGCTAGGTACACTCCACAACAAAATGGAGTGGCTGAGAGGAAAAATAGGTCTATCATGGACATGGTAAGATGCATGATGAAATCTAAAAATCTGCCTAAACCTTTTTGGGCAGAAGCTGTTGCTTGTGCTGTTCATGTGTTAAATAGGTGTCCAACTAAAAGTGTTCGTGATAAGACACCTGAGGAAGCTTGGAGTGGGAGTAAACCATCTATCAGACATCTCAAGGTTTTTGGATGTTTGGCATATGCACATGTGCCAGATCAGTTGAGAAAGAAGTTGGACGATAAAGGTGAGAAGTGTATTTTTATTGGTTATAGTGACATTTCAAAGGCTTATAAATTGTATAATCCTGAAACTCAAAAGGTTGTTATAAGTCGTGATGTCACTTTTGATGAATATGGTGCATGGGATTGGTCAACTAAAGAAGAAAGGTCAGTTGTTGTTCCCATTATTCCTGATAATGAGCAATTGGTTTCAGATAATGTGCAATCTTCTTTACAGCCAGAGTCATCAGTTCGGAGATCTCAACGCGAGCGTCACTTACCAGCTCGTTTGGAAGATTATGTTTTGGGTAATGATAATGACTTGACTGATGAAGAGATTGTTCAGTTTGCTCTCTTTGCAGATTGTGACCCTA
This sequence comes from Ipomoea triloba, assembly GCF_003576645.1. Lineage (NCBI taxonomy): Eukaryota > Viridiplantae > Streptophyta > Magnoliopsida > Solanales > Convolvulaceae > Ipomoea > Ipomoea triloba. The sequence goes on along the minus strand of NC_044927.1, from coordinate 7,245,828 downwards.
TATCATTTGAGGAGGCTGCTACAGAAACTCATTGGCTTAAGGCAATGGATGAGGAGATTTGTGCCATTGAAAAGAATGGTACTTGGGAGTTAACAGAATTACCTCCCAAAAAGAAGCCAATTGGAGTAAAGTGGGTTTATAAAACCAAATACAAGTCAAATGGTGAGGTTGACCGTTTTAAGGCACGGTTGGTAGCAAAGGGTTACAAACAAAAACCAGGTATTGATTATTTTGAGGTTTTTGCTCCTGTAAGTAGACTTGATACTGTGCGAATGCTTATTTCTCTTGCTGCTCAAAATGATTGGAAATTGTTTCAAATGGATGTCAAGTCTGCCTTTTTGAATGGTTTTCTTGAAGAAGAAATATATGTTGAGCAACCTGCAGGGTATGTGAAGAAAGGGGAAGAAAATAAGGTTTACAAGTTGAGAAAAGCTTTGTATGGTTTAAAACAGGCACCCAGAGCATGGTATGGTTGCATTGATTCTTATTTTGTTGAGAATGGTTTTATGAGATGTCCTTATGAGCATACTCTGTATGTCAAATACACAGATTTTGGAGATATTGTTATAATCTGTCTGTATGTTGATGATTTGATTTTTACTGGAAACAATTTGAAACTAATCTCAGAATTCAGGGAGGCACTCATTAAGAAATTTGAAATGACTGATATGGGCCTTATGTGTTACTTTCTTGGTCTTGAAGTTGTTCAGATGAATGGTGGAATCTTCATTTCACAGAAGAAATATGCTGCTGATATTTTGAGAAAGATCAAAATGGAAAACTCCAAACCAGTTTCAACTCCAGTAGCTGAAAAGTTGAAGATGTCCAAAGATGAGTGTGGTAAGAATGTGAATGTTACAGCCTATAAAAGTCTAATTGGGAGTTTGAGGTATTTGGTAGCTACAAGGCCAGATATTTCTTTTGGAGTTGGAATACTCAGCAGATTCATGGAGGAACCAAAAGAATCACATTGGGTTGCAGCAAAGCGAATTCTGAGATATGTCAAAGGTACGAGTAATGATGGAATTTTTTACTCTACTAATGATGTTGTGAAACTTGTTGGATACACAGACAGTGATTGGGCTGGAGATGTTGAGACAAGAAAAAGCACATCGGGATATGCTTTCTATCTTGGTTCTGCTATATTTTCTTGGTCTTCAAAGAAGCAGCAGATTGTAGCACTTTCAACCGCAGAAGCAGAATACATTGCAGCAGCAAACTGTGCTACTCAAGCAATTTGGCTTAGAAGAATTTTGGAGTTTTTGCAACAAAAGCAGGAGGCACCTACAACAATTTTTTGTGACAACAAGTCTGCCATTTCGTTGTCCAAAAATCCTGTTTTTCATGGTCGCAGCAAACACATTGATATCAAGTATCACAAGATCAGGGAGTTGGTTGCTGAAAAACAAATCAACATTGAGTATTGTGCAAGTGAATGCCAAGTTGCTGATATCTTTACAAAACCATTGAAGACAGAGACATTTCTCAAATTGAAGAAGGAAATTGGGATGACGAATTTATCCAATTTGGTTTAAGGGAGGCAATGTTATTAATTAAACCAAAAGAAAGAAGAAGTGCAGCATTATGGAGTCACTTTCGGCAGTGATTCAAGCACTAATGACATTAGTGCACATAATTAGTATAAGAATAATATTAGTGGGTTAGGTGGATTAGGTGAATGAATTATTATATGTTGTGTAGTGGAGTGATTTAGGTGAGTGGAATAGATATAGCATAAAATAATGTATAATTAGTGAGCAATGTCTGATCTTCATTTGCTATATATATGTGTGTTGTATTACGGAAATCGTGTGAAGAAATAAAAGCAAAGCAAAATTCAGAAAAGTTTCCTAGTTATATTCCTTCGTCCTTTCCCCTCTTTCTCTCAATTAAATACATAGATATATTTGATTAAATATATCAAACACTATGGAAGGCGGAATCTTCCCTTGAAATGAATTATGTTGTAGCTTTAGTACCCGAAGGTTATACATGGAGCCAATTTCAACTGGAATTGTTGAATTAAGTAGATTAAATCCAAGATCAAGATACTGAAGATGTTTGAGATTTCCTATGGTAGGTGGAATATTCCCAAGAAATGAATTATTGACTAATTTCAGTACTTGAAGACGGGTGATTGAACCAATTTCTTTTGGAATTGTGCCAGAAAGGTTGTTGTATGAAAGACGAAGAAATTTAAGGCTGGACAAGTTGGTAAGACTAATGGGAAAAGGTCCTTGGAAGAAATTGCTACCAAGATCAAGATGCTCCAGGTTCTCTAGCTTGGAAAACAAAAATTCTGGGATTTGGCCGGTAAAATGGTTTTTTGACAAATCAAGGTAAGACAGGTTTGGGCAACTTGTTATCAAGTCTTTTGGAAAATCCAAAGTACGTGAAATCATTGGCACGGAGGTTGAGATGCTTCAACAAAGACATAGCATGGAATTTAGACCAATCCGGAGTTTTCAGATTATTCACTCCCAAATCCAGGTACCTTAGGTTTTGAAGATTGCTAATTTCAAATGGAATCACATCCTCTAAAAAGTTTCTGAAACAACTAAAGTACCTGAGCTCTGTCAACTATCCAACCTCTACTGGTATTGCCCCCGTGAAGTTGTTATTGCTCAAGTCCAGAAAAGTGAGCTTAAGAAGGCCGTTGATAGCAGATGGGATCACTCCACTCAAACTATTGTTATTGAGATTAATGCGAGTAAGATTAGGAAGTAAGGAAAAACAGAACGGTTCAAGTGTACCTATGATGTTCCCATGAGGTAGATTGAGCTCTGAAACAGATCCACCCCGGTTACAGATGATTCCCACCCAATTGCACACATTTGTGAGGTTGTTGACAGACCAGGAAGAATCCAGTAAAGAAGTAGATGATGATGATCTTCCATTGTAAGAGAGCTTCAGCTTCTTTGTTTGCATGTAAGGGCGCGGTGTTTAGTGCAAGCAAACAAAGGATGTGAAAAAGAAGAGTGAAAATGGAGATTTTCATCATAGTTTAATTGATAGTAATTCAATGAAGTGGCTGATATGAACTAAGAAACAATGCTTCTATGTGATCCTATATATAGCGGATTTAGAGGGAATGATTGTGTGAAAAAATAATTAATTTTTGTGGATGAGGAGAGGAGGGTAGGGTAGGTTAATATGAAGGAAAAATGATTAATATCTCTTTATTTTCATTTTCACTAATGTTACTATTCCATCCCTTGGCCCTGGGTTATGTTTGTTCTGTAAATTTCTCTTACGATGTACAATTAGACAAAATACTCTCTTCTAATTGGTAATTTGGCAATTGATATAATTGGGGATCATGGTCAACACAAATGTATGTGTGAATTGTTGATACAAAAATTATTATATATGGGGTATTTAATTTTTGTACTAATGTTAATTTACATATGTTGTTTATGTTGATCCTTAACCAAAGTAAGTCATGGTTAAATGGGAATGCAAAATAAATGGGAACATGATGGGCCACAATGCTTTAGGTGTACTTTGTATTCTCACAAAACAAAGTGCAAAACAAAAGTGGGAACGTGATCGAGATACAATATAATACTTGTGTTGTGTATTCTCAAAAATTAAAATGCAAAATATATGGGAACATGGGTGTATATGTGTGCTGTGCTTAATGCATGATTATAGGAAAATGGAGGTGTTGAAATTGTTTACGTGCATGCTCAACTACTATACATTACGTGTTGACCATGGGAACGTAAGATCATGGGAAAATAAAGCCTAAAATCAATTGTCGGCAAAGAATGTTGCAGCAGCCATAATTAGGCAAATATCAACAATTGACAAAGAATTAGGCAAGTCAAAAAGGGTTAGGCATGGAGTTAGGCACCTACCAAAATATTTATTATTTGGTCCCTAAACTTTGGACTAACTACAAAATGACCCCAATTTCTCAACTATAAATAGGGAGGTCATTTGCCATTCTTGTCATCCCAAATCATTCTATTCTTCCCTCATATACTAGAGATATTAGAGAGTTTGTTGAGTGTATTTCTCCTTCCTAACAAGAGAGAATTATCCTTGTTTTCTCCTTGTTAGTTAGAGAGTGGTTGTAACTCCTATTTTCTCATAGTGAAATTCTTCTACCCTTGCCTGTGGTTTTTACCCTAATTTGTTTAGGGGTTTTCCACGTAAAATCTGTGCCTCATTTATTTTTCTTTCTCAAATTATTGTTGCAATCTGATCTATCCCACTTCCGCGGGCGCAACAATTGGTATCAGAGCCTTCAGATATATTGTTCAGAATTTGTTTCAAGAACAATATGGCAGCGAAATTTGAGATTGAAAAATTCAATGGGAAAAATTTCTCATTGTGGAAATTGAAGGTAAAGGCTATCCTGAGGAAAGACAACTGTCTAGCAGCTATCAGTGAAAGGCCGGTGGATTTTACTGATGACAAAAAATGGAGCGAGATGAACGAGGATGCTATGGCGGATCTATACCTATCAATAGCAGATGGAGTATTGTCAAGCATCGAGGAGAAGAAGACGGCCAAGGAGATTTGGGATCACCTCAACCGGTTGTACGAGGCCAAGTCACTGCACAACAAAATTTTCCTTAAGAGGAAATTATATACTCTTCGTATGTCAGAATCTACTTCAGTGATGGAACACTTAAATACGCTGAATACTCTATTTTCCCAGCTTACATCTCTAAGCTGTAAAATAGAGCCACAGGAGCGTGCGGAACTTCTACTTCAGAGTAAAATAGAGCCACAGGAGCGTGCGGAACTTCTACTTCAGAGTCTAATAGAGCCACAGGAGCGTGCGGAACTTCTACTTCAGAGTCTACCTGAGCCACAGGAGCGTGCGGAACTTCTACTTCAGAGTCTACCTGATTCGTATGAGCGTGCGGAACTTCTACTTCAGAGTCTACCTGATTCGTATAATCAGCTCATCATCAACTTAACAAACAACATCCTTACAGACTATCTAGTCTTCGATGATGTTGCAGCTGCGGTTCTTGAAGAAGAAAGTCGGCGCAAGAACAAGGAAGACAGACAAGTCAATCTGCAACAGGCAGAGGCGTTAACGGTGATGAGAGGAAGGTCAACAGAACGTGGCCAAAGCAGTGGTCGTGGTAGATCAAAATCAAGTAAGAAGAATTTAAAGTGTTACAACTGTGGAAAGAAGGGTCACTTGAAGAAAGATTGTTGGAATTTACCTCAGAATTCCAATCCTCAAGGAAATGTTGCAAGTACCTCGGATGATGGAAGTGCTCTCTGTTGCGAAGCATCAATAGCCAAGGAAGGCAGAAAAAGGTTCGCGAATATATGGCTTATAGACTCGGGAGCCACATATCACATGACCTCAAGGAGAGAATGGTTCCATCATTATGAACCAATCTCAGAAGGATCTGTGTACAGCTGCGACGATCATGCCTTGGAGATTATCGGCATTGGAACCATCAAGCTGAAGATGTACGATGGAACAGTCCAAACTGTTCAGGATGTGCGGCACGTGAAGGGCCTGAAGAAAAATCTATTATCCTATGGAATATTGGATAATAGTGCAACCAAGATTGAAACACAGAAAGGAGTCATGAAGATTTTCCAAGGAGCGCTTGTGGTGATGAAAGGGGAGAAGATAGCTGCAAATCTATACATGCTGAAGGGAGAGACTTTGCAAGAAGCAGAGGCATCGGTTGCCGCATGTAGTCCAGACTCTACGCTGCTATGGCATCAGAAACTTGGACACATGTCAGAACAAGGAATGAAGATTCTTGTGGAGCAAAAGCTACTTCCGAGGTTAACAAAGGTATCACTTCCTTTGTGTGAGCATTGTATAACAAGTAAGCAGCACCGTCTTAAATTCAGCACATCAAATTCTAGAGGCAAGGTTGTTCTAGAATTGGTTCACTCTGATGTGTGGCAAGCACCGGTTCCATCCCTAGGAGGGGCAAAGTATTTTGTCTCATTCATCGACGATTACTCTAGGAGATGCTGGGTGTACCCTATCAAGAGAAAGTTAGATGTGTTTGCGACTTTCAAAGCCTTCAAAGCACGGGTGGAACTTGATTCCGGGAAGAAGATCAAGTGTTTCAAGACAGATAATGGAGGGGAATATACAAGTGAGGAATTTGATGACTTCTGCAAGAAGGAAGGCATCAAAAGGCAGTTCACGGTGGCATACACTCCTCAACAAAATGGACTGGCAGAGCGGATGAACAGAACCTTGCTGGAAAGGACAAGAGCAATGTTGAGGGCTGCGGGCTTAGAAAAATCATTCTGGGCAGAAGCAGTCAATATCGCCTGTTATTTGGTGAATCGAGCTCCATCAACTGCAATCAAGCTGAAGACACCAATGGAGATGTGGACTGGTAAGCCTGTTGATTATTCAAACCTCCATATATTTGGAAGCATTGTGTATGCAATGTACAATGCCCAGGAAATTACAAAGTTGGATCCGAAGTCCAGGAAATGTAGATTCTTGGGGTATGCTGATGGAGTAAAGGGGTATCGCTTGTGGGATCCCACTGCCCACAAAGTTGTCATCAGCAGGGATGTTATCTTTGTAGAGGACAGGCTACAAAGAGGAGAAGTTGATGATAGCACGGAAAAAGAAAAGCCAGAAACTACTCAGATACAGGTAGAGGAGGAATTTGAACAAGATTCTTCTGAAGCAGAACCGGCGCACGAGGAACCAGAACCAGAACGCTCTGGAGCTCCAACAACTCGTCAATCAGACCGTGAAAGAAGACGTCCCACTTGGCACTCAGATTATGTTATGGAAGGGAATGTTGCATACTGCCTTCTAACAGAGGATGGTGAGCCATCAACCTTTCAGGAGGCGATAAACAGCTCAGATGTTTCTCAATGGACGGCAGCAATGCAGGAAGAAATAGAAGCTCTCCATAAAAATAATACATGGGAACTTGTGCCACTACCACGAGGAAGGAAGCCAATTGGTAACAAATGGGTCTTCAAAATCAAAAGGAATGGTGACGATCAAGTGGAGCGGTATCGTGCAAGACTGGTGGTGAAGGGATATGCTCAGAAAGAAGGTATTGATTTCAATGAAATATTTTCACCTGTGGTTCGACTAACAACAGTTCGTGTAGTTTTGGCGATGTGTGCTACATTCAACTTACATCTAGAGCAGCTAGATGTGAAAACGGCTTTTNACTTCAGAGTCTACCTGATTCGTATAATCAGCTCATCATCAACTTAACAAACAACATCCTTACAGACTATCTAGTCTTCGATGATGTTGCAGCTGCGGTTCTTGAAGAAGAAAGTCGGCGCAAGAACAAGGAAGACAGACAAGTCAATCTGCAACAGGCAGAGGCGTTAACGGTGATGAGAGGAAGGTCAACAGAACGTGGCCAAAGCAGTGGTCGTGGTAGATCAAAATCAAGTAAGAAGAATTTAAAGTGTTACAACTGTGGAAAGAAGGGTCACTTGAAGAAAGATTGTTGGAATTTACCTCAGAATTCCAATCCTCAAGGAAATGTTGCAAGTACCTCGGATGATGGAAGTGCTCTCTGTTGCGAAGCATCAATAGCCAAGGAAGGCAGAAAAAGGTTCGCGAATATATGGCTTATAGACTCGGGAGCCACATATCACATGACCTCAAGGAGAGAATGGTTCCATCATTATGAACCAATCTCAGAAGGATCTGTGTACAGCTGCGACGATCATGCCTTGGAGATTATCGGCATTGGAACCATCAAGCTGAAGATGTACGATGGAACAGTCCAAACTGTTCAGGATGTGCGGCACGTGAAGGGCCTGAAGAAAAATCTATTATCCTATGGAATATTGGATAATAGTGCAACCAAGATTGAAACACAGAAAGGAGTCATGAAGATTTTCCAAGGAGCGCTTGTGGTGATGAAAGGGGAGAAGATAGCTGCAAATCTATACATGCTGAAGGGAGAGACTTTGCAAGAAGCAGAGGCATCGGTTGCCGCATGTAGTCCAGACTCTACGCTGCTATGGCATCAGAAACTTGGACACATGTCAGAACAAGGAATGAAGATTCTTGTGGAGCAAAAGCTACTTCCGAGGTTAACAAAGGTATCACTTCCTTTGTGTGAGCATTGTATAACAAGTAAGCAGCACCGTCTTAAATTCAGCACATCAAATTCTAGAGGCAAGGTTGTTCTAGAATTGGTTCACTCTGATGTGTGGCAAGCACCGGTTCCATCCCTAGGAGGGGCAAAGTATTTTGTCTCATTCATCGACGATTACTCTAGGAGATGCTGGGTGTACCCTATCAAGAGAAAGTTAGATGTGTTTGCGACTTTCAAAGCCTTCAAAGCACGGGTGGAACTTGATTCCGGGAAGAAGATCAAGTGTTTCAAGACAGATAATGGAGGGGAATATACAAGTGAGGAATTTGATGACTTCTGCAAGAAGGAAGGCATCAAAAGGCAGTTCACGGTGGCATACACTCCTCAACAAAATGGACTGGCAGAGCGGATGAACAGAACCTTGCTGGAAAGGACAAGAGCAATGTTGAGGGCTGCGGGCTTAGAAAAATCATTCTGGGCAGAAGCAGTCAATATCGCCTGTTATTTGGTGAATCGAGCTCCATCAACTGCAATCAAGCTGAAGACACCAATGGAGATGTGGACTGGTAAGCCTGTTGATTATTCAAACCTCCATATATTTGGAAGCATTGTGTATGCAATGTACAATGCCCAGGAAATTACAAAGTTGGATCCGAAGTCCAGGAAATGTAGATTCTTGGGGTATGCTGATGGAGTAAAGGGGTATCGCTTGTGGGATCCCACTGCCCACAAAGTTGTCATCAGCAGGGATGTTATCTTTGTAGAGGACAAGCTACAAAGAGGAGAAGTTGATGATAGCACGGAAAAGGAAAAGCCAGAAACTACTCAGATACAGGTAGAGGAGGAATTTGAACAAGATTCTTCTGAAGCAGAACCGGCGCACGAGGAACCAGAACCAGAACGCTCTAGAGCTCCAACAACTCGTCAATCAGACCGTGAAAGAAGACGTCCCACTTGGCACTCAGATTATGTTATGGAAGGGAATGTTGCATACTGCCTTCTAACAGAGGATGGTGAGCCATCAACCTTTCAGGAGGCGATAAACAGCTCAGATGTTTCTCAATGGACGGCAGCAATGCAGGAAGAAATAGAAGCTCTCCATAAAAATAATACATGGGAACTTGTGCCACTACCACGAGGAAGGAAGCCAATTGGTAACAAATGGGTCTTCAAAATCAAAAGGAATGGTGACGATCAAGTGGAGCGGTATCGTGCAAGACTGGTGGTGAAGGGATATGCTCAGAAAGAAGGTATTGATTTCAATGAAATATTTTCACCTGTGGTTCGACTAACAACAGTTCGTGTAGTTTTGGCGATGTGTGCTACATTCAACTTACATCTAGAGCAGCTAGATGTGAAAACGGCTTTTCTTCATGGAGATCTTGAAGAAGAGATATATATGCTCCAGCCTGAAGGATTTGAAGACAAAGAGAATCAGAACTTGGTTTGCAGGTTGAACAAATCTCTATACGGTTTAAAGCAGGCGCCAAGGTGTTGGTATAAGAGATTTGATTCCTTCATCATGTGCCTTGGATACAACAGACTGAATGCAGACCCTTGTGCATATTTCAAGAGGTTTGGAAAAGATAACTTTGTTATATTGCTGTTGTATGTAGATGACATGTTGGTCGCAGGCCCCAACAAAGATCAGATTGATGAATTGAAGGCACAACTGGCTAGGGAATTCGAAATGAAGGACTTGGGACCAGCAAACAAGATTCTAGGGATGCAAATTCACCGAGACAGAGGTAATAGGAAGATTTGTCTTTCTCAAAAGAATTATTTAAAGAAAATCTTGTCACGTTTCAGCATGCAAGATTGTAAGCCAATTTCTACCCCTCTTCCTATTAATCTCAAAGTATCCTCAAGTATGAGTCCTAGCAATGAAGAAGGGAGGATGGAGATGTCTCGAGTACCGTATGCATCAGCGGTGGGGAGTCTAATGTTCGCTATGATATGTACAAGACTAGACATTGCGCAAGCAGTGGGAGTAGTTAGTCGGTACATGGCGAATCCAGGCAGAGAGCATTGGAACTGTGTGAAGAGGATCCTAAGATACATCAAGGGGACCTCAGATGTTGCATTATGTTATGGAGGATCAGACTTTATTATCAACGGGTATGTGGATTCTGACTATGCAGGGGATTTGGATAAAAGTAAATCTACGACAGGATATGTGTTCAAAGTTGCTGGTGGAGCTGTAAGCTGGGTTTCAAAACTGCAAGCAGTTGTGGCTACGTCAACAACAGAAGCAGAATACGTAGCAGCTACACAAGCCAGTAAAGAAGCAATTTGGTTGAAAATGCTATTGGAGGAGCTCGGGCACAAACAAGAGTTTGTCTCTTTGTTTTGTGACAATCAGAGTGCCTTGCATCTAGCAAGGAATCCTGCATTTCATTCAAGGACGAAACACATACGAGTGCAGTACCATTTCATCCGAGAGAAGGTGGAAGAAGGGACAGTAGATTTGCAGAAAATCCATACCACGGACAACATAGCAGATTTCCTAACAAAGGTAATCAATGTTGATAAGTTTACTTGGTGTCGATCTTCCTGTGGCCTGATAGAGACGTAAGCGACATGGAAAGTGCAAGGTAGAAAGAATGGTGTGAAGATATGATTTTTACAATCTAATCTTCAAGTGGGAGATTGTCGGCAAAGAATGTTGCAGCAGCCATAATTAGGCAAATATCAACAATTGACAAAGAATTAGGCAAGTCAAAAAGGGTTAGGCATGGAGTTAGGCACCTACCAAAATATTTATTATTTGGTCCCTAAACTTTGGACTAACTACAAAATGACCCCAATTTCTCAACTATAAATAGGGAGGTCATTTGCCATTCTTGTCATCCCAAATCATTCTATTCTTCCCTCATATACTAGAGATATTAGAGAGTTTGTTGAGTGTATTTCTCCTTCCTAACAAGAGAGAATTATCCTTGTTTTCTCCTTGTTAGTTAGAGAGTGGTTGTAACTCCTATTTTCTCATAGTTCTACCCTTGCCTGTGGTTTTTACCCTAATTTGTTTAGGGGTTTTCCACGTAAAATCTGTGCCTCATTTATTTTTCTTTCTCAAATTATTGTTGCAATCTGATCTATCCCACTTCCGCGGGCGCAACATCAATGTGTCCTATAATATAAAAACAAGCTTGGTAAAGATTGAAAGCGTGGAGTAGGTTTAGGGGATTGTCTCAAGAGCGTAAAGAACATATTCAGATTTCATCATATATTCAAGGTGCTAAACTGCCTATGGGCTATGGCCAAGGGAAGTCATCTCTAGAATATATACCATACAAATCTTGTTGATTATATTGATCAGGTAGGTACGTACATTTTGTATAATAGTCAGATTAGTACAAATTGCATCCTGTACATTTTTTCATAAAGTTGCTATACATGGTATGGTTAACCTATGAATAGGTGATAGACCTGGTTCAGTAAATCATTTGAATCTTGTATTTGTAAAAACGGTGGTTGATCTGTAATGAAAAATTTTTTTGGTTGGGCATATATGGCCCTGTAGATTAAGAGATGTTCTCGGTTCTCGTTCTCCAACTGCGATATCAATTCTTTAGGTATTCTTGTTTATCGCTTTCTCATCCATATTGATCTCTTAACATTTATAATTCTCCTAAGCAATTGTCTCACACAATTGTCATATGAATGGGGTTATTAATTAGTTCCTTCATTATAAACTTTCTAATTGGTATCTGAGTAGTGTCGCTCAATAGCAAGATCTATGGCATTCTCGAGTTTTTTTTTGCAAGATAAAGGAAGGAGCATCGATCATATACGACCACCTTTGTTGAAAGGCATAAGTGATTATGCATTTTAAAAATTTGGGATAAAAGAGTTAATCAAGTCCTCAACGAAGAAAGTTGGGATAGTGTAGAAAATGGTTTGACAAATTTAATGATGGTTGTACTCAGTGGTAAAGAGACAAAAAAAAAAAAAAAAAAAANAAAAAAAAAAAAAAAAAAAAAGATCACCCAGTGGATTGCTGACGAGAAAAAGTTCTCCATACAACAATCCAGCCATGAATGCCGTTCATAGTGCTCTAGGGATAGGCTAAGAACAATTTGAGCTGGTTTCTGTAGCAACGACAGCAAAGCATGCATGGGATGCATTCGAGACACACTTTGAGGGAATTGGGCTAATCAAAATCTCAAAGCTACATATGATCATGTCAAAGTATGATAGTCTTTGGGAAGAAAGGAATTGAAGAAAGTATGAGAGTCTTCAACATGGAATTGAAGGAAATAAAACAATAGTTGAGTTTAGTGCAAGGATAAAAAACTTGGCGAACAATGCAGGCAATCTGAGTGAACTGTTTAATGAAGAAAAAACTGGCTCGCAAAGTGTTGAGATCATTGCCGTCAACATTCAAAATGCAAATTAAATAATGGCAATTAAGCAATCCACAAATCTTTCTAAACTCACTGTTGATGCCTTGATGGGAAATTTGTAGACATACGAGATGGATGGAGATATATAGATGAAGAAGAAAATATTTTGAAGAAGAATAAGGGATTAGCAATGGAGATTCTCACCATGGTTTAATTAATAGTAATTCAATAAAGTGATTGATGAGAAGCAATATAATGCTTCTATGTGATCCTATATATAACGAATTTACAGTGAATGATTATGTGAAAAAAAAAAATTAATTAATTTTTGTGGATGAATAAAACTTCTCAATTAATTAATTAGTGTTTGGGCATATAAGCTACGATAAATTTAGCGTCAACATTACTAAACTGAAAAAATGAGAAATAAAAGATTAGACACAGTACAACATGCATTTATATATACCCAAGGAGTTGGAATCAATAGTTATATCATGTATCAATATGAACTCACATTATTCTTAATTTAAATCAGTTTGAAAGGAATGCAAGTGTCGTGCTAGTGATGGAGAAGTGAGTAAATTGCACATGAAAGAAAATCTCTACTATACAATTCAAATTTTTCTAGAAAGATAATTGCATATATACTAGTGCAAACAACATTACTTTTCAATGTGAGGCAAATGCTTCTTATAAGCCTCCGCAACTCTAGTTTTTCTAACTACATATGTATACTTTAAAATGTAAGATTAAAACTGAATAATATAGGATCTAACCTCCAGCCATAGTTGGTGTTTGTTGTTGCCTGAATGAACTGTGCTGAGTGCTGCCTTTGCTTGAGTGAACTGTATTTTTCCCTCACTTTTACTCTATACTCTCTGGATGGTGTATGAGACTGAATGTTTGAGCAGTGAGAGGTTGAGGTCCTTAAATAGCTGCAGACCATCAATGCAGCAGAAATCCCAAATGTCTTCCTACAGTTGTTTGTACCACAAATGGTTTGTCTCCCAAATGAAAATGACAGGTTTGGACTTTTATTGGACAAAACCTTTCATCTCCTTATTAGACAAAACCTTTCATAAAAATCAATTTTTCATTCCCTCATTATTTCTTTTAATGAAAAGAAATGACACCCGTTCCGCTCCGTTCTACAAAAAGTAACTCTGTGTGTATAACATATTTAGTTTCATTTTATATACAGTGCAGCTTCATTTCAACACAACTGCAATTTCTTTTCGATATAACTATAGTTTCATTCAACATTATTATACACTCAAATATGTGAAAGTGTTATTTAGTTTCATTTTATATACACTATAGTTTCATTACAACACAACTACAATATCATTTCAATATAATTACAGTTTCATTGAGCAGTATGCACTCAAATATGTGAAACTGTAATTCAATTTCATTTTATATATACTGCAATTTCATTTCAACACAACTACAGTTTCATTTCGATATAACTACAGTTTCATTCAACATTTTATACTCAAATAATATGTGAACCATTATTCAGTTTCATTTTATATACACTATAGTATCATTACAACAGTACACAACTACAGTATCATTTCAATATAACTACAATTTCATTAGGCAATATACACTCAAATATGTGAAACTGTTATTCAATTTTCATTTTATATACACTACAGTTTCATTTAAACACAACTACAGTTTCATTTGATAATATAAAAACAAATGTGAGATAGCTTCATTTAAGATACACGGTAGTTTCATTTACAGGCTCCGTTAAGATGTGGCAGTAACCGTTTCTTTACTTTAAGAAACGGCGCCGTTTTTGGACCATCGTCCACGATATAACACTACCTGTATAATTGAATCATGTGCTCCATCCAACTAAAAACCTAAGCTGATAGTTGAACTGCACATTTATGTTTATATATTATATGCTCAACACGCCCCCTCACGTGTGCGGGCCAAATCATGTGCTCCATCCAATTAAAAGCCTAAGCTGATAGTTGAACTGCACATTTATGTTTATATATTATATGCTCATGTATATTTGTAGCACAAAATACTTAAAATGACAGTTTTGTTAATATTTACAACACTTTACATCTTGTATCCTCTCGCCTTTATTATCCCACTATCACCTCCTTTCTCCTTGCTAATTTGCTATTGGTCAGTCACTTCACTGGATCACAGAATCTCCATTTTCCCCTTTTTTTCCCCACCTTTTTTTTTTTATCAACTTCTTTTTCCCATCTCTTATTCATGTAAAGGATAGCGCTTCTTTTCTTGGGTGCGGTGGCATCCCTTCCGCATTTATTTTGTCGGAAATTCGTCCAATAATTATACCATGGATTAATGTTTATGTTCAAATAATTCTTTTATAAAATGGTGTATCGAATTCAAACTTTTATAAACTTTAAAATTTTCTTCCCTTGAATCTCCAATTCGAAAGGCCGGGTTGGAGTCCTACGCCCCTGTCCGACAGAGTATCTAGGAGGATATAATATAATATTTGATTTTTAAAGACTAAACTTTAAAAGCATTTGATGAAGACTTTTAGAGAGTTTTTAAAAGTTTATATAACATTTGATTTATATTTTTAAAAGCTTGTAAAGCCAAGTGATATGTTTTAGTAATTTTAAAAGTTGACTTTTTATACTCTTTTATATTAAGATTTATATAAATTTTTTTCTCTGAAATATAAATATTTGAAATTTCTTTCAAATCCCGAACGTACTTCTAAACTTTCTGTTTGCCAACTCTACAAGTCTGCATAAACAATATATACTTTTTTATCTCCCTGTTTAAGCTCTACAAACCTTCAACATATTCATAATAGCATCTTTTATAAACTTTTTCTCTGCTAAATTATACAAACATTTTCTTTACCTAAATTCTAGAGATTATTTTTTCTTTAGACTTAATTCCATTTTTTTTCCTAGATTTATAGGTGACAGTCCACTCTAGTCATTTTTATCATAACATCAATATTTGGTCCTAGTATTATTGTGGCATGACCATTTTAGGTCCTCCGTCAACAAAATCGTTAAAATATCGTCAAATATAAATACATTTCGAACATTTTTATACAAAATTAGTTGACCCCGCAATATTTTTATGTTTATTTTTTATAAAAAAAAATTGTAATTGAAAATCGAAATGTCGTTGTATTTATCCGTGTTAAAACTATTTTGTTGGTAGAGGACCAAAAATGGTCATGTCACAATAATACATTAATACTAGGACCAAATGTGAATGTTCTGAGAAAAATAAAAAAAGACTAAAAGTGGATTGTCACCTTTAAATTTAGGATAAAAAATGAAATGAACTCTTTTATTATTATTATTTTTTTTTTTATTTCAACGTAGAAGGGGGAAACCCGTATATACAATTTGCTTAACTATCACTAATCATCAGTCTGCAACATGGGAGACCTGCACTGTCTAGTTCTAAAATATCCAGAATCTCGTTCGGTGGTTCCTGTAGGTGTGTGAAACCCCTTGGAAAATCTCTTGCCTTCTTAGCCAGAAAGTCAGCTGGTGCGTTAACTTCACGTGGAATGGCGTTGATCTCCCATTCTTGGAGCTGTATCAGTTCCTGCCTGCATGCTTTGATGATGTTGCATACTGCTCCAATGGAGGCTGAACCTTCATTGAACATACTAATCAGTTCGTGAGAGTCGCCTTCAAAGATTGCTCTGATCTCCTGTAACCCAGAAAGTTGGCCAGCTGAATGCTTTTGAGCAAAGCGCCCACGCTTCTGCTTGCAATGGGGAACAATTGCCAATGGTATATGTGAAACCTCCCAGCCAAGTCCCCTTATAGTCTCTTATCACGCCTCCATGTGTGGGCTAATAGCCCACGTATCAGATATTAAACTGATAAGAACAGATACTACACTTGATCTTAGCCAAAAGGCCGAGAAAGGTATAATGAACTCTTTTCTTTATTATCTTTGTATCTTCCCACTAGAAACACAGTTGGAGATTTGTTTTTAGTATTGTGTATTGCCATTTATCTTGCAATATTATATAGTTTAGTAAAAATTGAAACCATCTTTAAATTTATAATACATCGTTTTTGTGGCAATCAAATTTTATTTTTATAAAAAAGCAATACATAATCTAAAAAAATGACATATTATAAAAGTTTATGCGTTTAATACCTATGTTCGAAAAGTAGTTTTTTGTTGGATGAAAAAGTTTGGTCTAAAAACATGTGTTTTTAGCTATGAATTATTACGAATTAAGGCAAGTCATCACAAGTTTAAGTTCAAAGTAATAAAAAAAGAAAAAAAAAAGTTCAAAGTAATAATTCCATACACTTCGATTCTGCATTGCTTTCTATCTAACTTTTAGCATTTAAAGCAAGTCTTAAAGCCTAATAAAATGGTACTCTCTCTGTCCCAATTTATCTGTCCTACTTACTATTCATTGGTCAAACCAACTATTTCTTCTTTATTTATTTTCTTTAGTATATTTTACTTATTTTTAAATTTGATTTTTTGTGTTTAATAGTATTTTTAGTGTAGTTTCTAAATATATAAATTTTGTATACTAATACTAAACTTAATATTATCAAAAATTGGATTAAAAATAACCCCAGTCAAGCCTCGTTAACCGAACCGGACACATAAAATGGGACGGAGGGAGTACAATATAGTACAGATAAAAAGTGTCTTGGAGTTGGTCAGTTGGCACTTCGCTGTGCTGTACAGTACTAAAAACATCAAAATAAAGAACAGGGGAAGGCATAATAGTTCCCACGACTAATCAATACAATAAAAGCACAACTAACTCTGAGTGTAAACCTCTGCATGCACGCCACCCTTTTAATCTGCAATCACAAAGCTAAGGCCTGTGAAATGCCACAGCTTTACACATCTAATATGTAGTAGAAAATGTGTTTGTTGCTCAATTGGCACTTCTATGGCTCTCTTTCAAGAAAGGTCACAGTATCAAACCTGAGTCGATAGGACTTCAAAAAAAAAAAAAAAAAAACAAAGAAAATGTCTTTCAAGAAATTGAGAATTTGAAGTTGGAGTTTAGAAAATAAAGGGAGATTTAATTTAAATACCTCTACCACATCACTCTGCAATACTAAATTGTTGTTATTCTGGCATGTCTTCTTGGACCAGTCCTTTTGGAACCCTTCCCTCCCTTCCGTGTGGGGTTCCTCACCAACCAGTTGAGTTTTCCACATCGCAGAGCAAAATATCCCCCACAAACTCCACAGCAATATCCTGTCACCACGCTCTGCCAACAAAATCCATTAAAAAAACCCGAATCCTCTTCTTTTTCTTCTTGTGACGGCACATGTGGTTTTCTGGCTTCACATTCCACAGTCAATGGAAAGCCACACAGTGCTGTATTTCCCAGGTAGGACTCATTGCCAATTGTATCAAGTTGCCCACTGCGGGGTATTGCTCCGAATAAATGATTATAGGAGAAGTTCAGTACTTCCAGAAATCCAAGCTTTGAGAATTGTCATGGAATCTCCCCTGTCAACTGGTTGCAAGACATGTCTAGCGCTTCAAGCAATGTTAGATTTCCCAATGATGATGGTATATGGCCAGTTAGCCTATTATGAGACACATTGAGATCCCGAAGAAAACCAAGGATTCCAATGGAAATAGGAATATCTCCATCAAACATGTTACTTGATAAGTCTATGAGTGTATACAGGTTAAGAATTTTTACCACGGGAACCTCAGACCCTTTCACCACCAGCATTACAGAGCTTCCAAAAATGTAAACAAAATGGTCACTAGAGTATGTTACTACTAAATCAGAAGTAATATCATTTATAATCCCAGTAAAAATGCAGCAAATAATATTCAGGCAAATGTCCAGTGAAGTGATTGTTGGAGAGATCAAGAACTCGCAACATAGGAAATGGAACCTTGGTGGTAGGATTGCTGCCTATCACTCCATGAAAATGATTAGAACTTAAGATGAGCACTACCAATTGTGGATGAACATCTAACCAGTGTGGGAATGAGTCATTTAGACCATTATTTCCAACATCAAGAACTTTGAGAACCGTGCAATTGATGAGTGTACGAGGTAAAAGTCCTTCAAATTCATTATAACCCAAGATGAGAACTTGCAGGACATCACCCTTGAAAGCTTCTTCTGGAATGTTTCCATAAAAGCGATTCATGCTTAAATCAAGTAGCGACAATGTTGTGCTTAGATTTCCCAAACACGAAGGAATAACACCACTCAAAGAATTATGAGATAGGTCAACCAACTTGAAAGGGGTTGAACTGCAAAACTCTCTATGCATAGCACCATGCAAATTATTATTGTCAAGACGCAAGATTGAGAGTTGATTGCTAAAATTTCCCAGGCACGTTGGAATTACACCACTCAAGTAATTGTTTGACAGGACAAGAAATTGAAGGTGGCATGTATTGCAGAGTGATTTTGGAATATCCCCGTGAAACTGATTGCCATGAAGAACTAAAACAATTAGATTCGTGTTGTTTCCCATGCATTTTGGAATATTTCCACTCAATTTGTTATCGGCTATAATAAGGCCAGAAAGAGATGTGACATTGCAAAAGATTGATAAGGTCTCAGGTCCATGAAGCAAGTTGGACATTATGAGAACAGCAGATAGTGATGTTAAATATCCTACTTCCGGTGGTATTGATCCCCTAAGATAGTTTTTTGAAAGCTCTAGCAAGCCAAGCTCTGTTAAATTTCCAATTGTTGGAGGAATTGGACCATAGAGGTGATTTTTGTGAAGGTCAAGTTGAGACAACTTTTTCAAATTCCCAATGTTTGAGGGAATGCAACCTGAAAGCTGGTTACTAGACAAGGCAAGATATTCAAGTTGTGTCAATAAACCAATTTCAGAGGGAATTCTTCCAGTGAAATTATTGCTATCTATAAACAAGGAAGTTAATTGTGTCCAGTTGGCAATGAGGTGTGGAACTAACTTACCTGAAAGGCTATTGGAAGATAAATCTAAATCAACTAGTTTGGAAAGATTGGACATACTGGGAGGCAACTCGCCTGTTAGAAAGTTATGGTCTAGATATAGGAATTCAAGATTTGTGCATAGCCCAAGTTCAAAGGGAATCATAGAATTCAGTTGATTCATTTCGAGAGAAAGAAACTGAAGATGTTTAAGGCTTTCTATGGAAGGCGGAATCTTCCCCTGAAATGAATTATTCAACAATTTCAGTACTTGAAGACGGGTGATTGAACCAATTTCTTCTGGTATTCCCCCCCTCAGGTTGTTATTGCTCAAGTCCAGAAAAGTGAGCTTAAGGAGGCTGCTGATAGCAGATGGTATCACTCCGCTCAAACTATTGTTCTTCAGATTGATGCGAGTAAGATTAGGAAGCAAGGAAAAACGGAGTGGTTCAAGTGTACCTCTGATGTTTTCATGAGGTAGATTCAACTCTGAAACATATCCATCCGAGTTGCAGATGATACCCTCCCAACTGCACACATTTGTGAGGTTGTTGACAGACCAGGAAGAATCCAGTAAAGAAGATGATAGGCCATTGATCTTCCATTGTAAGAGAGCTTCAGCTTCTTCTTTGTTTGCATGTAAGGGTGCGGTGTTTAATGCAAGCAAACAAAGGATTTGTAAAAGAAGAGTGAAAATGGAGATTCTCATCATTGGTTAGTTAATAGTAATTCAATAAAGTGGATGATAAGAAGCTATGCTTCAATGTGATCCTGTATATAGCGGATACAGGGAATGGTTATGTGAAAAAAGTGGAAATATAATTATTATTTTTTGGATGAGGAGTGGAAAAATAATTAATATGAAGGTGCAGCCTTTTTGATCTTCTGCTCCGATCTCCAAAGTTTCTTTATTTTTATTTTCATTAATGTCACTATTACATGATGTTTGGATAAAATACTTTCTTCTGAATTCTTACGTTTTAAATTATAATGAATTATTTCGACACAATATTAGATAAAACTTTTTAAGTATTTAGTTTCTATGCATTTAGGGTAGTTTGGTTCATGGAATATAATGTCAGATTATTTTTGGATGTTAATAATTTTTATTTTTTTTGTTAAAACTGATGTATGTAATATAATCTTGTTTGGTTGATGTGTTATGTATAGTGGTTATTTTAATTAAATACGACTATTATCATATTTTCAATAAACCTCAAAATTAAAGATATATAAACGTAAAAGATAAAATCAAAATAACAATGTTAGAAGATAAAACAATGGCTAACATGGCAAAATGAATAAAAAGTATAAGTGAACAAAACTATTTTTATTTAAATTACATGTAAGCAAAGGTGGATAAGTGAACAAAATTTTTAAATTAAATGTGTTCAATTAGATCTTAATTATTTTAGTTCAAGGTGTACATGTGAATAAGTAGATATGACTATTTGACCCTTATGCGGTTATGCCCTCTTTTTTTTCCTCTCATGGATGTGTTGTTCTCAAGTGTCAAATTAAAAGACAAAACCATGATTTACGGATAGGAGTGGAAATAGGCAAATTATACTGTGCACCACGGTGCACATAGCAATGTGCACCACGTACCTAAACGACGTCGTTTTGAGCCTTGTAAACTAATCGTCCATTTTTTTTGGAAATCACGTTTCCCGTTTCGGCCGGTCTCTGTATTTATGTTAATATTCTGTGTATTCCAGGCAATCATTCTGTGTATTTTAGGCAACCGTTCTGTGTATTCTAGACAACCGTTATGTGTATTCATGTTAGTAAAACATGTTGTGATTTCATGTTAGTAACACATGTTGTGATGTGTTTGGGCATTCGAATGTTTAGGAGGATGAGTTATGTGTATTTTGTGTAAATATTCTGTATATTCATGTTATTAACACATGTTGTGATGTGTTTGTGCATTTGAATGTTATGAGGATGAGTTCTGTGTATTTTGTGTCAATATTCTGTGTATTCTGGGCAAACATTCTGTGTATTATAGGCAAACGTTCTGTGTATTTTATATAATGATTATGTGTATTATAGATAATGAATTCCCTGGAGTCATTCGCGTCCGCGTCCACTAACATCTGTGTATTTTGTGTCAATATTCTGTGTATTCTGGGCAAACATTCTGTGTATTATAGGCAAACGTTCTGTGTATTATAGTTAATAATTATGTGTATTATAGATAATGAATTCCCTGAGTCATTCGCATCCGCGTCCACTAACACCGAAACGACGTCGTTTTACGTACGTGGTGCACATTGCTATGTGTACCGTGGTGCAGGGTATAACGATTGGTGGAAATAGGCTAGGCCGAGCCGGGCTTTAGAAAATTAGGCCTGGGCCTGCTATGGAAATCTAAAGCCTGGGCCTTGGCCTGAGCCTGTATGTAGGCTTTTTTTTAGGCTCAAGCCTGAGCCTACAGTTGGCATGGCCTGGCCTAAAGCCTTTTTAAAAAGCCTATTTAACATATAGGCCTTTAAAAAGGCTTCAAAATAGATCCTAAATAGGCTTTGAGCCTATTTAAATAGGCCTTGAACCTATTTAAGGCCTACATTTTAAAGTCTTTTAAAGTATACCTGTAAAAAATTTACAAAAAATAGGGATTTGGGTATTGGGAATTAGGGTTGTAAGTTATATATATATATATATATATATATATATATATATATATATATTAGATATAAAATGTAATATATAATAATTAAATATTAAATATAAATATTATAGTATATATATAAATAGGCTAGGCCTGCGGGCTTGTAGGCTAGGCTTTTAAATATAGGCCTAGGCCTATTTAACTAAATAGGCTTCTAATTAGGCCTAGGTCTGACCTTTTTATTAAATAGGCTAGGCCCTTGGTAGGCCAGGCCGTAGGCCCCTATGAAGGGGTCTGGCCTATTCCCACCCCTATAATTACGGATCGATCCAGCTGCTTCCAAATTCATTGTTATAACCCCATAACCTCACCTTCTTTGCACCCCTCAGCTCTGTTCTTGTCATGCATTGTGAAAAAAAAAAAAAAAAAAAAAAAAGAAAGAAGAGGGAATTCTCCAAATACAAAATTTCTAAGTCCTCTAATATCGCCAAAGACCAGTAGATCACTGCTTTCATTTCATTTTCATTACCCTTAATTTTTTGTTTTTGCCAAAAAATAAAATAAAATATCTCTACTACTACTGTATTATCTGTTTCATTTTTCTTTAATTTTTTTTGAAGACAAGACTATCTTTTCAACTAAATTTTATTTTCCTTTTGTATCTGAAAAAAGATAATAAAAAAATTTTAATTAGTTCACTTATAAATATTCCTAAAACATGTTAATTTGGATTGCTAAAAGTCTAAAACATTTCAATCTATATTTTATTGAGAGAATCTTACCTTTTACACTTTACTAATGATATAGTTATATAGGTTGCGCACTTTAATGATTATTATTATTCTTTTTTGGGGTTTCCGTTTGTTCCTCAAGAAAAAATAATCTAAATCGATCACATTCGTATGAGTGCTTTGGACCCGGGGTCCGGGGATAAGAAAACTATTTTAAGTTCATACCAATTTCATATAAAAACATATGTAATGAGATAACAATGTTAACATATATTTTGATAATTGTAGAAAAGTTGAACATGTATTGTAAAAATATTTTGAAAAAAAAAAGAAAAGAAAAATACGGATTAATTATTAAATTATGAAATTTCTTTTTCCACACATATCTCCAAAGGCCATTATTGCTTTCAATTCATTTTCATTAGTGTCTAATTTTTCTAGTGTGTGTCTATTCCATATATCTATTTCATTATGAAATGGCTGTTCTACACCGTGTACTTTGTTCAAGAAATAAGCTTGGAATGAAATATCATTCTAATATTTCGACATCATCTAGGATTTTTTTCCATATGCAACTTGATACTCGTGTCATTGGTCTTGTCTTGCTACAAGGTTATGTCATTTGATAAGTCGCTTTATTCAAAATTACTAATATCAAATTATCAAGGATGTGTCCCCATGTAATGAGAATAGTTATTCCATTGATGGGACATAGTATTAGGGTATTTCGTATTCTTGGGTCATTCTCAAGAATGACATATTTTTTGAAATTCTTAATTTGCCATTACTTGTTTTTGTAATGTATTAGAAATATTCTTGTTGGTCTCGGTGATCTAAAAATCTAAAAGGGGAGGGGTTGAATATACTTTTTCAAAAATTTTAACTTCAAACAATTTTCAAAACAGAGCTTTATCACTAGCTGATAACAAGTGATAGGCAACGGAAGTCTTAAAAAGTTTGTAGCACAGTTTTACGTTTTGAACAGTTTAACGCGTATTGTGTGTGTGCGCGCGCGCGAATGATGCAATCAGTTGAAAATAAAGTGCAAAATGTAAAAAAGATAGAGCGATATTTTTATAGTGATTCGGCAAGTGTCTACTCACTCTTCGATCTCCCTAGCATCAAGGAGAGGATTCCACTAGTATTTTTACAAAAAATACAAGTGAACTAATCACACATTGTATCCACAAAGCACAGTTCATTGAGATAATGTTCCTTCGATCTGGATGCCCCTCCGATCTTCAACACTTGATCTCTACGCGTCAGCCACAAAGTCGCCTTGAGCAGCAAATCACCAACCACAACTTCAAAGCTTGTGGCTGATTTTGTCTTTACAGATGGGGTGGCATTTGGACACTTAGTGCATCTCACTTATCTTATGTCTTGTTTTAATTCCATAATCCTTAGTACAATATTTGACATCTTAGCTTGAATAAACTAAATCTCGGTCCTTTGTTTTACTTGTCTTATTTGTTATTTGCTTAATCATATCAAACCAACTCATTAATGATATGCCTAGATTCTATAAGGATAGTTTTAGCTTGTGCTTAACTTCACTTTGCATCAATTCCTAAGTCCTAACATTACAAGAGTCATCTTCAGTGGAACAATATTTTAACACTATACTGTGATTTGATACTTAATGGGTGTGTAAAAGACATTCTTATCGGTAAACGAGCTACACAAAGAATGCCCAAACTAGGATCCATCATATTTTGAGGGGAAGTAATTGATGTGATGATTGTCTTGTCAATGTTGCTCAAAAGGGGGATAGGATGAATGAGGTTCTTGGGGCTCATGTTATGGGAATCGCCAGGCAAAGAGTGAGATAATGCCCCAAATGCATTCTATCGCACAAAAAAAAGTATATACAAATTTTCAAATTAGAAAGTTACAAAAATATGATCGTTCGATTTAGAGGCATTAAACATCTTGAGTGTATAATATATAAACATAAATATATAGTTTGACAATCAGTTTACCATCTTAGTTGAGATGGAACTCATATTTCAAATTGATATCAAAGCCAAATGTTATCCAGTTAATTTATTACTCCGTATTTAAACAACCCAATGGACACGGTCTTCACAAATGAACACATCTATTATGATTGATTTACATGTTCACAATACATTTAATCAAACTAAATACAAGACTATGAATATTTAATATTTGCCTTGACATAACCACTTACATACATAGACCTTAATAAGTTGAAACAAGGAGTCCCTCCAATAGGGATTTATATAAAACACCACTATGGTACCTAACAAAAACACAACATAAGATACACCAAAACTGATGTAAAAGACATCCATATCAACATTATTACTTTCTTCACTCGCACAATCAGTGTTAGTGTTAAACAGTAATGGAAATGGAGATGATGGTTGCTCTGTCCTGCTACAATTGACTTGTAATGTTGGCCCACAAAGATAAGGGTTGCCCTCGTAACTGTTTTCATTAAAGGTTGCAAATTGAGCTTTTAGCTCTGGTATAGCACCTGTTAAATTGTTGTATGCAACAGTAAATACCTCCAACCATTTAAGCTTGAGCAACGTGTTAGGAATTTTTCCACTCAACATGTTGTGTGAAAGATCCAAGCTCTCAATATTACCTAGCTTTGAGAATGTTTCTAGGATCGTGCCATTAAGATTGTTATGTGACAAGTTCAATGCATATATCTCAGTCAAGTTTCCCAACTCGAATGGAATTTCACCAATTAATCTATTAGCTGAAAGGTCAATTCCAGACATTAATTTGAGGTTGTTGCCTACATAGTCATATAAATTTCCCTTTGTTCTGAATTCCACCTTAGGAGGCCCGTCATTTGTTGAGAATGGAGTGTCATATGGAATCCCAACGCCGAAGGTGGTAAGTGGCAAATTGATTGCTGTGGATTTTTCATTAGTTACTTCTAGACGCATCTTACCCAGGCAATGGGGGATCGTACCACTTAGTATGTTATTAGATAAATCCAACACACTTAATCTCATGAGTTGACATATTTGAATTGGAATCTCACCTTCAAAACGATTTCCATTGAGGAGAAGAATGGTCAACCCAGAGAAATTGCCTATCCATTCTGGAATTGTTCCAACAAAATCATTATGACTGAGATCAAATATCACCAACGTAGTGCTATTAAAAAATGCACGATTGAGTTGACCAGAGAGTTGATTTTTACTGAGGCGAACATGCTTTATGGACGATGGGTTGAGACATGATGGAATCGACCCTGTTAAGTTGTTCTCTGATAAGTCTAGAATAGAGAGGTTTTCTAAGTTACAAAACTCAATAGGGATAGGACCTTCAAGATGATTCCTGGACAAAGTGAGTTGTTCCAAACTTGTTATGTGACCCATCCATCTTGGAATTTTTCCTGAAAACTTGTTGTCACTAATATCCAAAATGCGAAAGGGGATATTAGAAAGGCTATCCAATGTGGTGCCTGTGAAATTATTACCATCAAGATAGAAGCCCTCTAGTGAAGATAAGTAGCCAAATTCTTGGACTATTTCTCCTTCCAACTTATTGTTTGACAGTTTAAAAATCTTCAATGAGGAACAACCTATCAACAACTCCTTTGGAATTTCCCCCGTGAATGAATTGTTTGACAAATCAAGAAACAATAGCTCTTTTGAGTTGCCAAGGTAGGAAGGTATCTGGCCCTCAAACAAGTTGTAGGAGAGGTTCATCGTCACAATATGGGGAAATGTTAAAGTTAAGTTGTTAGGAATTTTTCCACTCAACTTGTTGTTGGAAACATCAAATATCGACAAATCATGGTTAAGATGTGACAACAACTCAAGGGTTCCTGTGAAAGCATTGGAGTTCATGAGAACATAATAAAGGTTTGTGTTGTTTTGTAACAACCAGTTCGGAAATTCTCCCTCTAAACTGTTTATAGAGATGTCAAGGACCCTTAAATCATGCTGGTAGTGAAGAAATGTTGGCAAATTTTGAAAGCCGGTGCAATTAGACATAGTAAAGAAATCTAGTTGGAACTTAGGAACCCAACTTTGCAACTCGGTTTCAGTAATTGCCCTATTTCCATTAGCACGAATGCCCCTAAGCTTGGTATGGTTAGCAAAGACCGTGAATGAGCTTGGGATTTCAAAGGAATTACTCAAAATAAAAAGATATTTGAGTGATATGAGTGACGAAAGTGGAGATGAAGGTCCAAGGTTTCCAACAAACCTATTTTGAGAGAGGTCAATCAAATTAAGGGATGTTAAATTTCCCAAACATGGTGGAAGTGTTCCATCCAATTGATTTCCATTAAACCAAAGCTCTTCGAGTTTCCTTAGTTCACACCAACCTGTGGTAATGTAATTAGAACAAAGTTTTAAAGTCATTATTATAGAAATGAGACCATATGCATTTAACAAGTTTTAAGGGCTATACATGCATGGTTACCCAAAAAAAAAAAGAGTATGCAAAAAAAATACCTTTATTAGGTAAAGTGCCTCTTAATTGTGTTCCACTCACTGATAATACTTTGAGCGAGTTCATTGGTCCAATACTTTGAAGAAAGTCCTTGTGTAGGTAAGAGTAGTCAAGAAACAACTCTTCAAGTTGCTAATATTTCTCAATGCTTACATGCCACATACACATAAAAGATGATTAGAGAAAAGAAAATATATGAGCAAAATATAATTTAGATGAGTCTAGATCTCTCATTTTTCTCACCATGAATTGCATCAAGGCTGGTAATGTTGTTATTTTGTAAACTGAGGCTCTTAATGGAGGGAAGTGTTGTCAAGAGCTGTAATAGCTTTGACATGTTACACGTGATGTTATTTAAGTGCCACTTGAGATGACTGTTGTTATTAATATCTCTTGATGATACTCCTAATTCTGACATTACAAAATGTAAAAGATTAAGTTAAATATATCTTTTAAGAAAAATGACACATTTAATAAGAGTTAATTTCACCAAAGGTCCCTCGTCTTTCGTGACAATTCCAAGTTTAGTCTCACACTATAGTTTTTGCCATTTAACATCCCTGACTATTGTTTTTTCGACACTTTTAGTCCTTCTCATGACTTTTTCTAGTTTTAGTAAGGGTATTTTTGTCTCTTCATATTTTTCTTTTGTTATTTTTTCAGTTTCAACCAGTTTAAATTGGTTTAGGACTTTAGGTAACCTCTGATTTCTAATAATAATATTTTTCAACCGATTTTTAGTAAAGTTCTAAACTAATTAAACCAGTTAAAACCAGAAAAATAACAAAAAAAAATAATATGAAGAGACAAAAATGCCCTTACTTAAAATATGCCGGAAAAGTCATGAGAAGGACAAAGTGTCCAAAAAATAATAGTATGAGATGTTTAATAGCAAAAATCATAGTCTGAGACTAAATTTGAAATTTCCAACAAAGACAACGGATCTCTGGTGGAATTAACTCCATTTAATAATTATATAAACAATTCACCTGAAGGACTTGTAGTGTTCTCAAAATCCTCAAAAACACTGTAACTCAAATCTATGTCCACCAAATTGTTCAAACCATTTATATCTGTAACAATTCAAGTTGACAAGTGCATTATTGACATTCTAGATGGGCAAAGAAATGATATTCAATGAAATTAAACAACCTGCAGATTTTTGTATACGATATACCTTGTATTTGCAGTGGTCCGTGAAAATCATTTTCAATCAAATACAGAAACTTGAGTGAAGAAAATCCTTTAAGTGATTTGAATATATTATTGTTAAGCCTATTGTTTGCTAAACCCAATGTCTCCAATTTCGTTTGTCTTCCCCCATCTGTACAAAATTGTGGATTAGTAATAAATTTATGATTCAAAGTAAAGAACAGTGTTCATCAGTATTTTCTTTTATTAAAATATCCTTTTATATATATATATATATATATATATATATATATATATATAGGCTTGTGTTCAAAAGAGAACACTTCTTTAGGTCAGAATATGCAAATAAGTATGACTGCACACAAGCATGGGAACAAGTTTCCTTGTAAAAAGTGATGATCTATCTATTTAGGTAGAGTAGATCAATGGTTGATTGTTGTAGAAAAATAAAGGGAAAAGTGATCATTTTTATAAATATTGTAATAATTACAAAATTGATTCCTTGTTCTTTTTAACTAAAAACTTAAACCATTGGTGGTCTAGATCAACCCTCACTTTTTTTTTTTCTTTTTTTTTTTCTTTTTTTTTTATGGGAGTGGGTTGTTCTTATTTGAACTTACCCATATATATAAACCTGTTTATCTGAGAATCACTCCCTATGTAAGAACCTGTGGACAAATCTGATGGATAATACATTAGGCCTGGGCCACATGGACCGGCCTACGGGAATAACTAGATCAAGAAGGTCTAAGAAGGAGACCCAACGCAAAGCTACCAAAGAGTTTGATACGGATTGGACTTAGTATTTGTAATATTAGCAGGATTAGGGCTTATTATAACAGTACACTACAAAAATATACTGGGTGTAAAAAATTATAAAAATGCCACCACATTTTTTTTCTATTTTCATTGATTTTCATTTTTCAACGGTTGATATATATGAGATCATCCAATGGTCCAAATCTGTCAACACATTTGCATGCATGGAAGGAGGCTGCCACTGCACATGTGACCCTATTTCTATATGTATATTGAATTCCTTAAAAAACTTAATTAGATAAAGAGCAACAGACCTGAAAGGCTTGCAAAGGTGTCAAAGCCCTCAATATAATTGCGATCCAAATATAATGCCTCTAGATTGCTCGAGGAATATATGTCTGCAGAAATAGTTGGAAGGTAAATCATTCAAATTTTAGGTTTGTAAAGAATTTAAGAGGTAGAATATGTAACAATGCAATTACTGTTATATATGAGATGTACCATGTATGTGTAATCGCCCACGAATATCATTTTCACTCAGACATATATACTTTAGTGAAGGAAGCCTTTTAAGCGATTGGAATATGCTCTTATTAAATCTGTTGAAGGATAAAGACAACATCTCTAATTTCTGTGGTTCTTCTCCGTCTGTACAAAAAGTTGAATTAGTAAATTTTAGAGTCATGGTTAATAATAATAATAATATTTATTCGACTCACATATGTATATATATAGAAGTAATTAATTAGGAATATGTATGTATGTGTGTATATTGAATACCTTTAATTGGTCCAAAGCTTTGAAATTTGTTACTGCTTATGCGTAGATCCTTCAAGCTGATAAAGTCTTTTAAATCTGTCCATAAGGGTACGTAGAATCTGGCTGTTAACAAGTTTAGAGGTCACATGCATATTTATTGAAAAAAAAAAAAAAAGAACCAATATATTAAGATACATTGTTACACATATATATACATACAAACACAACATAAATATATATAATATTTGAAAAGATTAGTTTACTCAAAACTGATAAGACGTTGTTATCTTCTATCTTGGTTGAACTCATGCTAAGGGTCTCTAGATTGCTTAATCCTGAGAGCCTTTCTTGACCTGTATTGGTCATACAAGATGAAATAACAATAATTTCAGCACATGAATTACACACCAGGAAATGAATATTGAGCTCCTTATTTGACATCATAGGTGGACTGATTAAATAAGCATATATACCCGATTTATTTGGAGGTGAGTCCAATGGATTTCCATCCAAATAAAGTTTCTTGAGAGATAAAAGATGATTGAGAGAAGAAAATATATTGCGATCCAAGTTGTTATAGCTCAAACCAAGCACTTTCAAATCGTGAAGTTTTGACAGCTTATCAAAACCTGTTAACATATCATTAAATATCAATGAAATAACAATTTAACAGAATAGCTATAGATGAGTCTAATTAAGTATTTCCATTATTATGAAAGACTTACCTCCATTTTCAATTGCACCAGCCAAGTTATTTTCAGACAAGTATAAAGAGTTGAGGTGTTTGAAAGGAAGAAATACAGTGGCATTGATATACCAATTCCCAACTCTTTCATCCCTTACAGAATAGAGATCTAGCTCAACCACTCTTTTCATGATATTACTACATGTTACCCTTGACCATTTACAACAATCGCTTCTTTTATCATCAACCCATGAAACTAGAGAATTTCCATATGTGTTATTTGTTATGTGGGATTTTAGATGTAATAGTGCAATCCTCTCTTCCTCTAAACATCCTAAGGAACCCCAAGTATTCATTACCATCACCGAAACCACAACCCATAATATAAATTTCCCCATTAGATGAGTTAAAAGAAGTATACCTATAGAATCAATATTAGTACAGTGCCTGTGTTTTGAGTGAGCTACACGGGTTCTTCTATATATATAACCTTAGCTTTCTTAAATAAGCAGCAATTTAGTGCATATGAGATCTACTTTATGTTGTTATTAGTTAGATAAAGATACGATGCAATAATGCAAACGTCCATAATTACGAAAATGATATATTACTGCTCTAGTTTAGATTGTTCCACACGCTTATTGAGATCTACTTTATGTTGTTATTATTAGTTAGATAAAGATAAGATGCAATAATGCAAACGTCCATAATTACGAAAATGATATATTACTACTCTAGTTTAGATTGTTCCACACGTTTATTGATGGAAAAGTAATTAAAAAGGCAAAAAATTGTGTGAGACCGTCTCACAGGTCTTAATCCATGGGACGGTCGAATATTTAATTAATGAGGTTTAAGATCTAACTTATTAATCAATTATCTAACTAGTCTCACGAATTAGAATTTGCGAGACGGTCTCACACAGGTGTTACATATATATATATATATATATATAATGGGTACGTGGAAAATGAAGGTTGACTTGGAACAGAAAGTCCTTGCAATTGGTTAGAAGCCGTTATCCGGCCTGACCGCGTACGCGTTTATTGATGGAAGTATGGCCCGCAGCTCTTTCCGGGACTCCAAAGCGCAGCCATTTCAGACAAATTAAGAGGAAAGGAAATTTCCGAACCTCTCTTTAGAAAACGAATTGAATGCAGTGAGAAAACAAAGACCTCTGGTTCAAAAAGTCGAAAAAAAATAAATTGTTACTTATAATAAATATTGTACGGAGTAACGACCTTACTTGAACAGGACATGTTCTATAGGCTCGTACCTCTGTATCCTTGAGTTCTAAGGTGTCACGCCCCACTTCTAGGACATGACCCGGCCGTATCGTTACGTGAAAACCTGTAACAATACGAAGCCTAACCATACATACCTCTCGAAACCTTCATAACAACACTCGAATACATAATAATTCCACAATAAAGAACTAGCTCTTCCCAAACTCATCAATTCATCACTACTAAATATTTACAATCAAGAGTAATATGTCCAAAATGCATCACAAGCACCAAAACCAAGCACAATAGTTTACCATCAATACAAAGGGTCGAAGGGAATATCCAAATAACCAAAAGCTCGTGATATGCTCCAATACTAGGACTAAGTTTTCTCCTAGTTTCAAAAGTCACCTTCGAGATCCCACCACTTGTGCCTCGTACTATTCACATATCCTTAATTAACTACTCTGAAACATGAGGAAAATACAAATAATGAGCTAATGCCCAGTAAGTGATACTCTTCTCAACCCCGGATCAAGTAACCTTAAAAAAAGACAATAAGCTTTATAGTAATTAATAATAGGTGCAAATCACGATCTTCAAACTGTATCGAAGTCATATAATTCCATCATACCATACACAGGTTCTCCAAAATAGAAACTTTAACTTTAGCTACATGGGCATCAACATTATTTCATAACACAATACTTTCAAAGCTCAAATCATTCTTTAACCCATGACTCATTGGCAACCTACACCCACCATTATACCTTGTGGCATAGGCCATTATCGGTATAATGATCTAATAAGACTCGACGATTCGGAATGAGTCAGGCTCGACGATTCGGAATGAGCCGGATGGAACGTTCCAACAAATAATTCAAAAGTAAAGACTCGACGATTCGGAATGAGTCAAGCTCGACGATTCGGAATGAGCATTTAGGAACGTTCCAAGCCAAACAAAACAAATTGTAGGTTGCCTCATGAGTTTGGTCAAACATTCCAAATAATTCTTATAATCAAATAGCCCATTGTAGCAAAAATCGTTTCCTTAACATACACCACATAACAAAGTGCATATCCAAAAGTAATATGAAATCCGTATAGCTCATAACTTGGCAAAACAAATCTGACTTCATAAACTAATAATTACCAAATAACTTACTTGATCCTCTCTTATAGCAAAACCCCTTAGTACAAATCACACTTACAATTAAAGTCCAAAAGGTCATGTTCACCTATTCACAAAATACATACTTAGGCATGCCCAAAGATATCTATAATCAAGTTTAATAGTCCAAAAACATATCATAGCACTTCTTCAAACATATACTTGAAAATTAATAATAATAACTCATAAATCGCATAATAGTGAACTCGCACTTTAACAATCATAAATAGCTTGAGTCATACTATATCAAAAGCCCAACATATTGTTAACTCAAACTAACCCTAAAATGGGTATTCCAAGTAGTAGAGATTCCAAAATAGCTAGGCTATGGGTTTTGCAAAATAAGGAGAGAAGAGTTAACCACTTACCTAAAACATCCAAATCTTAGCTATTTAGCTCACCCAAATACTCCTTGTCAAAATCCCTAATATTTTCAAAACATCAATCTTAGGGCTCCAATGATAAATCCAACTCAAAAAGAGTGAAATATGGAGATCAAACTTACCTAGAATACTCCAACAACTTGAGACCTAAGTTGGAGATGATGGAGAGCAAAGCTTCAAGAATTTTCCTCCCCTTATCTCTCTAGTCAATCTCCTTATCTTTTTTTCATTCAAATGAGATATTATCCAAGATGAAGTGATTCCTTAGCCTTTAAGACTAAGGAAGGGTAATTTGGTAATTTTATCCTAGGTCAAATTTTAGAAGCTAGCTTTGACTTGTTGACTTCATTTAATAACTATAAGTATAATTATTTTTCTAAAAAATATGGGTATTACATAAGGAGACAGGAAATCAAGCCTGGTGGATGAACTATGGCCAAGAGGCTAGAGCGTGACTAACAGCAACCGTACCTTCGCCGGACGGCGCCGTAGATGATCGTTCCTTTAAAAAAAAAATATTGTACGGAGTAATATTTATATTTAAATTGGTGATACTATTTAGGGTTAAAATAATTGTTACTAATGATAATATTATATTCTGTAATATTTATAATTGAAATTTTGATACTTGCAAAGTGTAAATTTAATGTAAATATTATAATACTTATATGTTGAATGTTATTTATGAAAGAAATTGTAATACTTAGGAATCGTTTGGAAATCTGAAAAATGTTTTTTGAAAAACAATTTCTAGAAAATTACTTATACGCACAAATGTGATACTTATAAGTAAGTGAAAATGTGATACTTATACGCACAAATGTGATACTTATAGAAAATTACTTATACGCACAAATGTGATACTTATAAGTAAGTGAAAATGTGATACTTACGCACAAATGTCATACTTATATGCTCAAATATAATACTTAGTGGTTTTATGACTTTTGTGGGTGATCAAAGGCAGACCAACACTACCTGATAGAATAACGTGAATATAGGGAAAATATATGAAGAGAATATATGTATTGTATTGCTCAGAATTGTTTGTCCTTCTTCCAACCCATGGAGGGTCTATTTATACATATTTTGGGCCTAGAGCCCTACAACTAATAAGAACACATTTATCGTTCTACAGCCGGACGTGGCAAACTGCTATTCACCAAAATCCAAAAAAAACACATTTAACTCCAACCCAACGAAGCCTAAACCTACAACAAACACCCACCCGTCCTTCACTTACCTTCCGTCCAAAACTACCGAACTACCCGAGCACCAACTGGGACCGGTTCGAGTAATCTTCGGCAGCACGAAGCTTCACTCTGGGCTGCCGAATCGCAACATTTTGGTATCAGAGCCAAGTTTATCCAATTGGTACACGTAAGATCTTCATATCACCTAGAGACATTTAGAATTGGTTGTTTTCATCGACAACATGCATTGCTACGAACTTGCTGATACTTAAACAAACTTTGGCACTCTAGCATGTGGCTTAAGAAGTGATAGTAACTTGATTAATTGCTTCAAAACTCACCATGTGTTGCCATAGTTATTGTTTTGGTGTAGCTAGCATGTGAACTATGAGCTTTTATTTCATGTGTAAAGCTAGTTTTTGTCTTCCAGTATTCCTTGTGCTATGAGTCAAAGGAGATTTAAAATTAAAAAAAAAAAAAAAAAAGAGAAGCAGTAATCTTGTTTTTTTTTTTTTTTTTTTTTTGGATTTCTTGGTTTCATGTTACTTGGTTATGTTCATATATCTAGAATTATTATCTTCATTGAACTTGCCCAACTTATGTTATCCACCCAAACTACCTGGTGAGGGATTGAACAAAACCCAGAATATATTCACCTAGCCACTTGGTAGTAAAGTCTTGATTTTAGTTGTTAGAACTCGATTAGAACTCAGAGGAGAGAACTTTGATTTCTAATAAGAGGGTGTAATTTAGTTAGATTATTAGAGAGTTTTTGTTTTTATTATTATATACGAGTGGTAAAATAACGAGTGACCACCCCATTAAAGAGCGTGAGTGAGGGAGTGACGTGAGGTCCTATTTTATTGTAACTTTTGTGCAGGGTACATCATATCTGGTCCAAGTGAGACAGATGAGCAAGAATTGAGTCTTGACATGCGCCTCATGATGAGAGCCATGAAGGGACAATTCGTTAAGATTACTAATGTGATTGAGGGATTGAATGAACGAATTGAGAGAGTTGAGGAAGCTCAACGACAAAATCAAAATGGGGGGCAAAATGGGAGAAGTAATGTGAGAAGGGGTGAGGATGAAGAAGAGAGGGATGCGGAAAGTGAGAGTGAGCAAGATGGGGAAGAAGAGAATGATGGGAGAATAATAATCAGGGATAGAGAATATAGAAGGGGGCATAGAGATAGGAGGAGGTTAGATGATGACCTAGGGAATGTTAAGATGTCTATGCCGTCATTTTCGGGAAATAGTGACCCTGATGCTTACCTAGAATGGGAGAAGAAGGTAGAAAGAATGTTTGCTTGTCATAATTACTCTGAGAGGAAGAAAGTAAATTTAGCAGCTCTAGAATTCGCCGACTATGCAACACTATGGTGGGATAAGGTAGTTAGGTTCTTAGTAGAAGAAGGAGTGGGGATAGACCGATAGAAACTTGGAGGGAGATGAAAATAGTAATGAGGAAAAAGTTCGTGCCCAATTGGTACCACCGAGAATTACACCAACAACTACAAGATTTAATCCAAGGTAGAAAGACTGTAGCTGAATATGATCATGAGACTAAGAAGATTATAACTAAAATAGGGCTTGAGGAAGATCTTGAAACAACGATATCCCGGTTCATCAAGGGATTAAATTGGGATATTCAGCACGAGATTGAGATGTATGATTTCGTTGATTATGAGGAGCTAGTACAAAAGGCTATACAAATTGAAAAGAGGCTAAAAAAGAAGAAAAAACGTGTACATACTTCCAGCTGGAAAGTAGGAAAGGAGCAAAAGGAGGGAAAAAATGAGCGCAAGCTTAGAATTGAGACTAATAAAGTAAAGGAAATCGAGGAGGGTAATGACAAAGGGAAGGCTATAGCTCCTACAAGTAGACCAAGTGGCATTAAATGCTTTAAATGCATGGGAAGGGGACACATTGCAAGAGAATGTCCAAACAAAAAGACCATTATAATGCGTCCAAATGGGGAAATAGAAATAGACTCTGAACATGGCAATGAATAAGATGATGTTGCGACAAGTGATGATGAGAACATTATTGAGCATCCGGTGGAAGGAGAAACATTAATGGTAAGGAGATTACTTAATTTGCAAGCAACAGCCGACGAAGAACAAAGGGAAAACATTTTTCATACTCGATGCCATATTCATGGCAAGGTGTGTAAGGTGATAATTGACGGAGGGAGTTGTGCAAATGTTGCTAGTACTAAGCTAGTCACCAAATTGGGATTAACTATGAAGGAACACCCTACGCCCTATTGATTACAATGGCTCAACAATATAGGAGAAATCAAAGTGAATAAACAGGTTATGGTACCACTTTCTATAAGGAGATATATAGACGAAGTTTTATGCGACATAGTGCCGATGCAAGCTGCACATATACTTTTGGGAAGGCCTTGGCAATTTGACAAAAAAACTATTCATGAAAGACATAGTAATAGGTACTCTTTTTTACACGATGGGCAGAAAATCACTCTTGTGGCACCAATTCCCAACCGTCCTGCCTATAGATGCAGTCCTGATGAAACTAAAGAAATACAAAAACAGGTAGAGGAGTTATTGTCCAAAGGACATGTGAGAAAAAGTCTCAGTCCTTGTGCAGTACTGGTGTTACTTTTGCCAAAAAAAGATGGGTCATGGAGAATGTGTGTTGATTGCCGTGCAATCAACAAAATAAATGTTAAATACCGTTTTTCCATTCCCCGTTTAGATGATATGTTAGATGAATTGCATGGTGCATGTATGTTTTTTAAGATTGATTTAAGATCTGGTTATCACCAAATTAGAATACGTGAGGGGGATGAATGGAAAACACCATTCAAGACCAAACAAGGTCTATACGAATGGCTTGTTATGCCATTCGGACTCACTAATGCACCTAGCACATTCATGAGACTTATGAATCATGTGCTCCGAGACTTCATAGGGAAAAACGTAGTGGTATATTTTGATGATATACTAATCTACAGCAAATGACTTGAAGAACATATTAGGCACCTACGACAGGTGTATACAGTCTTGATGAAACATCAACTATATGTTAACCTTAAGAAGTGTGAATTTTGCACAAATTCCGTTCATTTTCTTGGCTATATTGTTAATGCCATTGGAATTGAAGTGGATAGTGCCAAAGTTAAGGCTATCCAAGAGTGGCCCACACCAAGAAATGTCAGTGAAGTACGAAGTTTTCACGGCTTAGCTAGTTTCTATCGCCGATTTGTGAAAGACTTTAGTACTATAGCTGCGCCACTAACTGAGGTGATTAAAAAAATGTGGGATTTCAATGGGGGGAAAGGCAAGAACGTGTGTTCCACCTTTTAAAAGGAAAATTAAGCATTGCACTCGTACTTGCTTTACCTAATTTTGAAGCAGCCTTTGAGTTAGATTGTGATGCTTCCGGGGTGGGTATAGGCGCTGTCCTCATGCAAGGAGGTAAGCTTGTTGCTTACTTCAGTGAAAAATTAAATGGGGCAAGCTTGAACTATCCAACCTATGATAAAGAGTTATATGCTCTTGTTAGGGTACTAGAACATTGGGAACACTACTTAAGGCCTATAGAATTTGTGATTCATACTGACCATGAATCCCTAAAATATTTACGGGGACAGGGAAAGTTCAATAAGCGCCATGCAAAATGGGTGGAATACATTGAATCATTTCCTTATGTGATATAATATAAGCAGGGTAAGGAGAATGTTGTAGCTGATGCATTGTCTCGTAGGTATACTTTGTTGTCTGCGTTGCATGCACGATTCCTGGGATTTGAGCACTTAAAAGGATTATATGTGCATGATAGTGATTTTAGTGGTGTTTTTGCTGCATGCAGAGGGGACCGCATGGGAAATATTACTTGCATGAGCGATTTTTGTACAAGGCTGAAAGACTTTGCATTCCGCACTGCTCATTGCGAGAAATGCTAGTCAAAGAGGCCCATGGAGGGGGTTTAATGGAACATTATGGGATACACAAGACTTACGAAGTTTTGTGTGAACATTTTTATTGGCCTAAAATGAAAAAGATGTTGGTGGAGTTTGTGAGCGCTACATTATTTGTAGGCAAGCTAAGCCCACAAGCATGTCTCATGGATTATTGTATCTTCCTTTACCCGTGGCAGAGCACCCTTGGCTTGACATCTCGATGGACTTTGTTCTGGGATTGCCTAGAACTAAACAAGGGCATGATTCTATATTTGTTGTAGTGGACCGTTTTTCTAAAATGGCACACTTCATCCCCTGCCATAAAACAGATGACACAAGTAATGTAGCAAACTTATTCTTTAAGGAGATAATAAGGTTGCATGGCATACCTAAGACCATTGTGTCTGATAGAGATGTTAAATTTTTGAGTTACGTACTTTTGGAAAACACTTTGGGGTAAGTTAGACACCAAACTTTTATTTTCAACTACTTGTCATCCTCAAACAGATGGACAGACGGAAGTGGTAAATCAAACTTTGGGCACATTGTTAAGAGTGTTAGTAAAAAAATTGTGAAAACATGGGAAGAATGCATTCCAATTGTCGAGTTTTCATACAATAGGCATGTACATAGTACTACGGGTTTTTCTCCTTTTGAAGTTGTATACGGTTTTAACCCTTTAACTCCCCTTGATTTGTTGCCATTCCCCGTGAAAGAGTATTTGAACACAAATGGCGCTAAGAAAGTTGAGATGGTAAAATCGATACAAGTGAAGGTTAGCCAACAAATTGCTAAAAGGAATGAGCAAGTGGCCAAACAAGTCAATAAGGGTCGAAAGCACGTGGTCTTCAAGCCCGGGGACTTAATTTGGGTGCACATGCGGAAAGAAAGATTTCCAACTCAGAGGAAATCCAAGTTGCTTCCTCGTGGGGATGGACCTTTTAAAGTGTTGGCCCGAATTAATGACAATGCCTATACGTTGGAGTTACCAAGTGAGTATAATATTAGTGCCACCTTTAATGTTGCTGATTTAACTCATTTTCTTGCAAATGAAGGTGATTCGTGGACGAATCCTGCTACGGAGGGGGAAGATGTTGAGGACAACGCAGGGCAAACAAATGGCATGCAAGATCCGTTGCAAGTCACGAAAGGTCCTATCACACGAGAACGGACCAGGAGGTTGCAAGAAGCTTTAAATGGACTCATACAGTCATACATAAGTTAAACAACAAGAAGACTGAGTTGAATCACTTGAAGTACTCCATCTAGACATTCCTAGGCTGAGATATTATCAAAATACCGAACTATCGCTGAAGTCCCCTTAAAATGGCATTGTTTTCCTATATTACACAAATGCAACCATAATCCTTATTCCAAAATTTATGCAAATGAAGCTATTCTAAGAATATAATAATAAGCTCAAAGGACTCCAATAATAGAACTTTTGGTCCTATAAGTGGTGCTCCAACAACAATAAAGTAATTGACTTTTGGTCTTAAGATCCTCATTATCGTCTTTAAGTTTTTTCGAGAGATTACTGGACATCTGTTAGCTAGTGTGATAAGTACATGATACTAATTCATATAAAACATGTCAAAAGCATTTTTCAAGATAGGCTAACTGATGTTCCTTCAAGGTTGAGTAATACTTCAAATTTTCAAGACTTTAATTTCAGACTCCGCCTTTAGACATCAACTAATATCATCAAGCTCTTTATTCATTTTAATCATCATATTTATACCATCAACATAAACTAAGATAATAAATAAATATATAACTCCATTAACAACTCTTTAATGAGCACATATAATTTGTATATTTTTTCTTCAAGAAAAAGAATACCTAGTCAATCATTAATCATTTCAAGTCATGTAAAGACAATTGTAATTTTCATCTCCTCTGAATTTGAGAACTTTAAATCCATCCGGTTCGGAAGAGGATGGCAGTAATCTTCAAAGACCGAAAGCGTTACTGCCTCCTCACATTATTAATAAACTTGGGAAGGAGTTTTATTATAAAATGACAATGATCTCAAGGATACAATTACATGGAATAAAAATGATATGGGCTTCTTAGCTTCTCTGAGAGCTCTGCGTATGATTTGGCTAAATCCCATGTTCAGGAACATATATGACAATATCAATCGGAGTCTTGCTTGGAAACTAATTTGGAAAGCCATCATCCCTCCCCCATCTTCAAAAGAGGTCTGCTCCTAATATTTTTGTGGTACGAGTCTAATTAATCATCATTACATGGTAAGATACATCATCTACATTAGTATACTAAAAATTCATTTTTAATATATTGAATGTTAATCTACTTAATATATGTTAAAAATAAACATTTATCAGTAATTCACATTATTATATGGAAAATTGGTTCACAGTATAATTTGCAAAATATTCTCAAGGAAAATACCATAGGAGAGCAAACAGAAGGGTATCCGATCCGTTTCTGCATGAATTAATACTGCACAAGAATCCAAATGGGTAGCAATTTTTAGTGACCTTGAGTTGGTCTGCCATGTACATAAATTATTGAATTCCCTTTTGGATAATATCAATTAAGACTTAAGAGAGGAGACAAATGTTGCATGGGGACGGAAAAAGGATGAAAAATTAACAAATATTTATTTTTAATATACTGATGTATATTATTTGGTAGTATATTAAATAATGCACTTTCAAAAAATAAACATTTAAAAAAAATAAAAATAAAAAAAGAAACAGGAAACTAATTACAAGATAATCATGGTCATAGTATAATGATTGAAATTGGAGATAAACTAATCACAACAGGAAATCAAAGGAATCAGATCAAATCAGAGAAATTAATTAGTTCCATGACCGGCCGTAACAATTTGTGTTTGTTCTCACTCACCGAGCCTTGGGAATCTTCTTTTACAAAGGAAATAATATATTGTCACATCCAATCAGAGCTATTATAATGGACCATTATATTACTTAACAGATTTAACTATATTGTTGTCATATGCTATATTTTCTGACCCTCAAAAACAAACAAGTTATACAATATACATTGGTTTTGGCAAAAACCAAGGTGTATTACAGGTCTTTTTAACCCCAAAAGAATTATAACCATTATATATAGCCCTTTTTTTTTTTTTTTTTAATTTTGAGTACTACTGGCTCTGTTACAATGTAGTATCTGTTCATAACCACCATTCATGTGGGAGTGTTAACCGGGACACCGGGTGCCACTAGACCATTATATATAGTCCTTATAAATCCATTACATGTGATCACATAAAATCATTGCTTCTTGTTATCAATTAACGTACCACTTTACCAAATTAAGCCATGATGAGAATCTCTATTTTCCCTCTTCTTTTTCACATCCTTTGTTTGCTTGCATTAAACACCGTACCCTTACATGCAAACAAAGAAGAAGCTGAAGCTCTCTTACAATGGAAGATCAATGGCCTATCATCTTCTTTATTGGATTCTTCCTGGTCTGTAAACAACCTCACAAACGTGTGCAATTGGGAGGGAATCATCTGTAACCTGGGTGGATCTGTCTCAGAGCTGAAACTACCTCATGGGAACATCAGAGGTACACTTGAACCACTCCGTTTTTCCTCACTTCCTAATCTTACTCGCATCGATCTCAATAACAATAGTTTGAGCGGAGTGATACCATCTGATATCACCAACCTCCTTAAGCTCACTTTTCTGAACTTGAGGGATAACAGCTTCACGGGGGCAATACCAGAAGAAATTGGCTCCATCACTAGCCTTGAGGTACTAATTCTTTTCAATAATTCATTTCAAGGGAAGATCCCACCTTCCATAGGAAACCTACAACATCTTTAGTATCTAGATCTTGGAATGAATCTATTGGATTCTGTAATTCCTCCTCAACTTTGGCTATCCACAAATCTTGTGAACTTGTATCTAGATGATAACTTTCTAATAGGGGAGTTGCCTCCCTACTTATCAAACCTTTCCAAACTACAAGTGTTAGATTTAGCTGATACTCAACTTTCAGGTTACATTCCCTCAAACATTGGGGATCTACAAAATTTGCATCATCTTTACCTTGAGGGTAACCACTTCTCTGGTCCAATTCCCCCCACACTTGGAAATTTGACACAGCTCTCACAGTTACAACTTTCAAGGAACAATCTTAGTGGATCAATACCATGGGAAATAGGATATTTAACATCTCTATCTTTGTTTTCCATAAATTCCAACTTGCTTCATGGACCCCAGACCTTATTAGTCATTTGCAATCTCACATCTGTTACAGAACTTTCTTTAGCAGATAACATATTGAATGGGCAAATTCCAAAATGCTTGGGGAACATCAGGAATCTAAGTGTAATTAGTCTTGGAGAAAATCAGTTTCACGGGGGCATTCCAGAATCACTGTGCAATGCAAGCCAACTTCAGTATCTTGGCTTGAGCATCAATTACTTGAATGGTGTAATTCCAAAGTGTATAGGAAATTTTAGCAAGGAACTCTCATCCATGACACTTGACCAAAATAATTTTAATGGTCCTATACATACGGAGTTTTGTAGTTCTACTACCCCTTTCAAAATCCTTGATCTATCTCATAACACTTTGAGCGGTGTAATTCCTCCATGTTTAGGAAATCTGAGCTCAACACTGTCACTGCTGGATTTAAGCATGAATCACTTTCATGGAACCATTCCAGCACAAGTTTCAAGGGGTAATGTTCTTAAAGCTCTCATCTTGGACCATAACCAATTTGAAGGACCTTTACCCCCTACTCTCCTCAACTGTACAGCTCTCCAAGTCCTTGATGTTGGAAACAACAAGTTAAATGACTCTTTCCCACACTGGTTAGATGCTCTTCCACACTTGGTAGTGCTCGTCCTAAGATCAAATCATTTTCATGGAGTGATTGGAAATTCTACAACCGAGCTTCCCTTCCCTAGGTTGCGAGTTTTTGATCTCTCCAACAATTATTTCACTGGACCTCTTCCTACATATTATTTGCTACATTTTACTGGGATTATAAATAATATTAGTTCCGACTTACGAGTAACAAACAAAAATAGCCTATTCTCTTACGGAGAAGATAGCTCTGCAGTGCTAGTGGTGAAAGGGTTAGAGCAGTCTGTTGTACGAATTCTAAACCTTTACACGAGCATCGACTTATCAAGTAACATGTTCCATGGAGAGATTCATGTTTCCATAGGAAACCTTTATACTCTTCAACTTCTTAATCTGTCTCACAACAGGCTGATTGGCCATATACCATCAGCATTGGGAAACCTAACTTTGCTGGAAGCCTTAGACATGTCTTGCAATCAACTGATTGGGAAGATTCCTTGGCAAGTGTCGAAGCTTGGATTTCTTGAAGTACTAAACCTCTCCTATAATCATTTA
This sequence comes from Ipomoea triloba, assembly GCF_003576645.1. Lineage (NCBI taxonomy): Eukaryota > Viridiplantae > Streptophyta > Magnoliopsida > Solanales > Convolvulaceae > Ipomoea > Ipomoea triloba. The sequence goes on along the minus strand of NC_044927.1, from coordinate 7,202,105 downwards.
TATGGAGAGATACCGCGCAGTAGACAACTTGATACATTTGGCAACGATTCCTATATGGGAAACACAGCATTGTGCGGTTTTCCAATGACGGTGGGATGTGAAGCTAAAAAACCACAAGTGCAATCACAAGAGGAGGAGGAGAATTCAGGTTTTTTTAATGGGTTTTCTTGGCAGAGCGTGATAACAGGATACTGTTGTGCATTTCCATTTGGAGTTTGTGTGGAATATTTTGCTCTGAAATATGGAAAATTGAACTGGTTGCTAAGGAAACTCACATGGAAGAGAGGAAAGGGTTCCAAGAGACATGCCAGAAGAACAAATTAAATTAAACTTGTAATAATCATAGATGCATTTAAATTAAAAATCTCCCTTTATTTCATAAAGTAGTCCAACTTCAAATTTTCAACTTCTTCAAACACATTTTCTATTTACATATTAAGAATGTAAAGTTGTGGCATTTCACAGGCCTTTGTGATTGCATATTAAAAGAGTGGGCGGTGTGCATGAAGAGTTATGGGAATGTTATGGCGTACTATACATTTCTCCCAGGCTTGTTGTTTATTGTGATGTTTGCTAGTACTTTTTAGTGTACACTGCAAACTCCAAGATATTTTCTAAATATTGAAGTATATACGGAGTATATCATTGTACCGTAACGTTTAATTTGTTTTAAGCTTTGTTTTAAAATGAGGTTTGGTAGCAAGAAAACTTCAAACCAATATAATGCAAAACCAAAGTGTGACATATAATTATTACTTTTAACTCAAATTTGTGCCTTGTATTAAGACTTGCCACGCTACCAACCTCCACCCCCACCTACCCACCAATCAGTCGCCGCCCACCGCCATCATCTTGTCATTGTTGTCCACGCTGCTGCTCCACTCCAAGCCAGGCAACGTGGGAATTGAATCATGTGCTCCATTCAACTAAAAGTCTAAGCTGATAGTTGAACTGCACATTTATGTTTATATATTATATTTATGCTCACAGTGGGAAGCACACTAGTTGCTGACTGTGGCTCAATTGGCTACGATGTGGGGGCATAGTGCCCAGCGCAGTGGGGTGACCTAGCCTAGCTGGTTAGATACTGGCACTAAATAACTCTACGAGACTACTTTCTTCTTCTCATCCTTTTTCTTTCTCTAGGTAGTATATAGCTACGTTTGTATCGTATATTTCCTCTTTTTTTTTTCTTTTTAAAAAGGAGTTTGTTATTTTTTTTTATTAGTGTTGGTTTTATGATTTTGGGTATTGAACTGTCAACTAACACTACAGTTAAAATAATGAGTATAAAAGAAATTAGGGCCTCTTTACTAACAGAAAAACTGTTTTCTGTTTTCTAATTTTTCAGTTTTCATTCTCTGTTTTCTGTTTAGAAAACTTGTTTACTAACACTTATTTTTTCAAATTTATTTTTTTATTTTAACGTTAAAAATGAACGATAAGTTTAATTTCAAGTGATTTTTAGACCTTATATTTAAAATATTTTAAAATATGTTTGGTTTAAATAGAATAAATATAACTTTTACTTTTAAATCTAATATATGTAAAAATTTTACATTTGATATCCCAACCAAATTTATATCTGTATATAACATAAATAAAAATATATCTGAATCAATAACCTAGTAAGTTCGTATAAAATTTAGTTTAGATAATATTAATATTTTTTGACCTAATATTTAAAATATGTTTGGATATATTCATTTGAATGACATGTATATAATATATAATTTTTATGTTGAATTCTAATATAGTATTATACGTGAAATTTTGATATCCGATATCTAGACCTAACTTGTATCCGATATAATATAATTAAATATTTAAATATATCCGAACTAATAATCAATTGAGTTCAACCAAAATATAAAACGTGGTATAGATTTCAATTTTTAATTTTGTCGCTAAACGAGCCCATCCAAAGCCCGCCCGTTGGTCTTTCCAAACTTCTTCATGTGTTCATGGTGACTTGGGGCTCGAGCACCCGATTCGACTGTCTCATGGAGAAATCGCCTTGAGATAGGCTCAGTGTCGGTAGACTGGATCCCAAATGGTCCTGAGTCGGGACTTGGGTGCCCAACCAGTCCAAGCGGGCATGGCCTGAGTTAGACATTCAATTCTACGCCCCAGCCCACTGGTGCCCCAACTCCAGATGTTATATCATGGACCATAGTCCACAGAGCTTTGTGGACCACGGTCCCAAAACGACACCATTTCTTTAAGTAAAGAAATAGTTGCCGTCAAGTTCTTCACGGGGGAGCTCCGTAAATGAAACTATAGTTCATCTCAAATGATGCTGCCTCACATTTGTTTTTATATTATCAAATGAAACTGTTGTTATATCCAAATGAAGCTGTAGTTGTGTTGAAAGGAAACTGCAGTGTATATAAAGTGAAACTGAATAACAGTTTCACATATTCACTACAAGAAAAATGCTCATAGACAACGGTTAAAAACCGTTGTCTATAAGGTAAAATTTCTGTTGTTGAAGCCGGTGTTGTTGTAAGTCCCGCGCAAAGACAACGGTTTTTAACCGTTGTCTTTTCTAGAAAAGACAACGGTTAAAAACCGTTGTCTATTGAGTGTTGTTGAAAGTCACGCACATAGACAACGGTTTTTAACCGTTGTCTATTGAGTGTTGTTGTAAGTCCCGTGCAAAGACAACGGGTTTTAACCGTTGTCTTTTCATGAAAAGACAATAGTTAAAAACCATTGCCTATTGATGAGTGTTGTTGAAACCGGTGTTGTTGTAAGTCCCGCACAACGACAACGCTTTTTAACCATTGTCTTTTCTTCAAATGACAACGATTAAAAATTATTGTTGAAACTAGTATTGTTAAAACACCAAATTAATTATTTGATAAATTTTTGCAACCACTACATTTAGCAACATTTGCATATGACATTTTTGAAAAAAAAAATATAATTTTTCCCAAAACACCTCTAATTAATAAAATTAATTTAAAAAACGTTGAAGGTGAGGGTCGAACCCTCAATGGGAGTTAGCAATCATTAGGGTTGTTAGCAAACAGAGCTTTCGACAAACTACTCGTGTTCGAGCTCGGTAAACGTTCGTTTATGTTCGTTTATTAAGGTAAACGAACATTAACAAACAAAATTTAGAGCTCAGTTAATAAACGAACAGAGTCTGAACAGTGGTAAGCTCGTTTGCTAAGTGTTCGCGAACAAGCTCGTTTGTGTTCGTTTAGTAGTGTTCGTGAGCAAGCTTGTTTGTGTTCGTTTAGTAGTGTTCGCGAACAAGCTCGTTTAGTGTTCGTTTAATAATATTCGCGAACATGTTTATATATATATATATATATATATATATATATATATATATATAATTGTTCGTGAAGATGTGAATGTAGATTATTTATTGTTCGCGAACAAATGTGTTCATGAACATGTGCAAGTGTTTGGTTATTAAGTGTTCACGAGCGTGTTCATGAATGTAAATGAACATGTTTGTGAACGTGTTTGCTAACGTTTGCAAACACGTTCGTGAACGTGCTCGTTAACGTTAACGAACACGTTCGTGAACATGTTCGCGAACGTTAACGAACACTAACGAACACTTAACAAACGAACACGAACATGATTTTCAAAAACCTTAACAAACGAACACGAACACCCCAAAATCCTTAACAAACGAACACGAACAGCCTCCGTTCGTTTATGTTCAGTTCGTTAATAGCCCTAGCAATCATAGAGCCTTGAGGCTCCTTAAATAGGAGCCTCAAGGCTCTATTCCCACTTTTCCCACCGATGTGGGACGGTGGGAAAAGTGGGAATTGCTGCTTCCTTGTTTCTTTTTCTTGTTTTTTTTTTTAATTTTGATTTTATGTAAATATTATTATTAAAGTTAATTCTATTTTTTGTCCTAGATTTATATGAGACAGTTCACTTTAGTCCCTTTTTTATGAAAACATTCACTTTTGGTCATAGTATTATATTATTATTGTGACATGACTATTTTTAGTCATCTATCAGTAAAAACAACTTAAATGTCGTTAAACATAAAGGTATTTAGGTCTTTAATTATAAATTTTTCAAAAAAAAATAAACATAAAAAATATTGTGGGTCAACCTATTACACGACGTTGTTTATTATTATTATTATTATTATTATTATTATTATTATTATTATTATACCCTTTTAGGTCATTTTACATGTTAATCGCTAACTTAAACAGCTAATTTTATCAAATATTTTTTTACAAAACGCTAATATATATTATCCGTTAGTCAAACTCGCTAATACAATTCGTTGGTTAAATAAAACCGTTGTATTTAAAAAAAATAAACACTCAAAGACAACACATGAATGACAATGGTTACATAAAACCGTTGTTTAATTAAAAAACCTGAATGCACATAGACAACGGTTTTAAAAAACTGTTGTCTTTGAAGTGTTGTGTATTAAAATGCGTTTAATAACAACACACCAACAACGGCTAAATAAAATCGTTGTCTTTACAAAAAAAATAAACGCCCAAAGACAACGGTTTTAAAATACCATTGTCTTTGTAGTGTTGTGTATTCAAATGTATTTAAAGACAACACACCAACTACAACAGTTAAATAAAATCGTTGTCTAAATAAAAAAAACGGGTGCAAAAAGACAACGGTTTTAATAAACCGTAGTCTTTGAAGTGTTGTCTATTCAAGTGTGCTTAAAGACAACACACAAACGACAACGGTTAAATAAAATTGTTGTCTTAAAAATAAAAATCGCAAAAAAACCGTTGTCTTTGTAGTGTTGTGTATTCAAGTGCACTTAAAGACAACACACCAACGACAACGGTTACATAAAACTGTTGTCTTTTTTTTTTTTTATAAATGCACATAGACAACGGTTTTTAAAAATCGTTGTCTTTGCGGTGTTGTCTTTTGACAAAATGCACAAAGACAACACACTAAAGACAACGGTTTGGTAAAAATCGTTGTCTTTGATAAAAGTGTTGCGTCAAAGACAATGATTTTGTCCAAAAGTGTTGTCTTTTACACAAAAGACAATACTTTTGTCAAAAACTGTTGTCTTTTTAGTGTTGTCTAAGAACAACCTCTTAAAGTGAGGGGATTTTTTATGCGTTGAGAGCCCTTGAGGTCGAGGATTCAACTTTTTAAGAGGAAAGAATATTAATTGGTACGTATACCATCCAAAAGTAGCGTAATAATTGTTAGAGAACATCAGACGACGATGACCAACCATTGTGGTTGTGAAGTATTATACTTAGAGCTCATGACTCTCTCTCCTTTTTTTTTTTTTTCATTACACAGCTCATGACTTTTTAAAGATATTAGTTTAGCTATTATTCTAACGTTGGAAAATTACTACCGACATTCACAAAATTTGTAAGCTAGCCACCCTTCTACAATACTTTATACTAGATTTATATAAATGGAATCAAGACGAATGGGCTAGAGTTGCCTAGTTAGTGTACCAGCTAACTTGATAACTACGTAAATAATTTCAAGTCTTTTTAATTTGAGTCGACCAACTATGATTTATCCACTAAAGTCTTTTTAGTTTAAGTCGACCAAGTATGATTTATTCACTAAGAACCTCTATCGAGGGAGGGGGTATGTAATTTGAGGGGCTTATCCCACTAAGAACCTCTATCGAAGTAAGTCGTCTGCAATATCGTAATCCAAATTAATGATTGTGTCGTGTTAGAATAGATATTATTAGGTGCAAGTTGTGCACCTTAAAAGCCACTCATAATATCAGTTGTTGAAGAATAAATGAACGAAGGAAAAATAATGCGTATTAAATGTCAGTGTTGATATTAACTAGCAGGCCTTCAACAAGAGTCATTGAAAAGTCTCCCAATACATGCATGCAGCAGGTATATATTCCCATTATTGGACTTGGTCTTGGATTATGACTTGGTCTTTTGTTTATATTAATTTTTTGTTTTATGATGAAATATACCCACTGCTATTAGCCTATTATATGAGGGTGTGTATGCATAAATTTGCATTGTGATCGTATTCAATAAAGGATAACAAAAAGCTAAACTAGTCTAAGTTATTTATAGTTGATCGAGTCAAAGCCTCAAACCAAGAGCTTGCAACATGGGTAAACTCTACCTTAGCTTGTGATCCTCAGTTCTTATATCGTGGACCGCGGTCCACAATGCATTGTGGACCGTGGTCCCAAAACGACGTTGTTTCAGTAAGTGGGAGACGGAGTCCACACTACAGTTTATCTCAAAAGATACTGCCTTACTTTTGTTTTGATATTATCGAATGAAACTGTAGTTATATCGAAATGTAACTGTAGTTGTGTTGAAATATAATTGCAGTGTATATGAACTGATACTGAATAACAGTTTCACATTTGTGTTTTATATTATCAAATGAAACTGTAGTTATATCGAAATGTAACTGTAGTTGTGTTGAAATGTAATAGCAATGTATATGAACTGATACTGAATAACAGTTTCACATTTGTGTCTTATATTATCGAATGAAACTGTAGTTATATCGAAATGTAACTGTAGTTGTGTTGAAATGTAACAGCAATGTATATGAACTGATACTGAATAATAGTTTCACATTTGTGTTTTTATATTATCGAATGAAACTGTAGTTATATCAAAATGTAACTGCAGTTGTGTTGAAATGTAACTGCATTGTATATGAACTGAAAGTGAGTGGCGTGAATTCATCCGTCTGTTTTCATTAATCAAAACGACGTCGTTTTGATGTGCAGTCCACAATGCATTGTGGACCACGGTCCACGATATAATTTGCGTGTGATCCTAATCAGTAAATGACCATAATGATAAACCAGTTTAAGATGCCTATAGGTTATAGTTGACCAACTCAAATAAAGATCAATATATTATTCTTATAAAGAGTCAAACATAGAATTTTATGATTATTAAGTCAATAGTCTGACTAAACTAATTAACTTAATTGAGTTTTTTTTGTTTATATTACTATTCACATAATAATAGGACCGCCGCCCCATCACTACATATATGGTATAGTAGGAGGAAACCAAGTTACACACATCCAACACAAACAAATAATCATTTGTTATCATTCCAAAATAATATGAGTTTCCTTGTACGTACTATTACGTACTACTTGTCTTGTTGGCGGTACTAGGTTATGCTCCCACCGCCACACCAAAAAGTAGTTTCTGCTATGGCCAGGTAAAAGGGCACTGGAGCATTGAACGGAAGTTCAGCCGGGGCTTCGCCTGAAGCCACCGGCCGGGAGGTAGAGGCAGAAGGGTTATCAGTAATTCCCGGTGCGAGGGCGAGAAAGAAGCCATTAGAAAACATGAAAATGAGATAAGAGAAAATGCCTACCTGAGGGTTTTCAAAACTGACGCCGGAAGAGGAAAAAGAAAGCAGTGACGGGAGAAAAGGGCGCAATGCGAAGAAGAAACGGTGAAAACAATGGCGAAAATGGTGAAAACGCTCTGACTGCAGTAGAAAGGGGTAAAAGGTGAAAGAGTGAAAGGGAAGGGTATTTATAGGGAAGGAAGAGAAAGGAGATGAGGACGCGTGGCTTCAATCGGACGGTTGGGCGAGAGACGCGACGGTTGATTGACGATTAGCAGACGTTAGGGTGTGAACACATTAAATGCTCGTACGGCGGCTTAGAAAGGTAATGATGAAAGCGGAAATTCTGAAGAAGATTGAGGATTTGGAAAGGCGAAGGTGGAAAGTTTTCGAAGTCAACGAAGGCCCAGTGATCAGTGCCCGACTTACAAAGTTAGACTTGGAAAATCAGCGAAACAAGACCTTCAGATCAAGAATCCCTTGAAAAAGGGGAAGACCGATCGGAGCCCGGCTAAGTCCTCAAACCAAAGGTCTGAGGGACGGGTAGGATGATAGACTCTAAGAGTCAACTGTCGTCCAAATTCGGACAAAGTAACCACTTTAAAAAGAGTTGGACCTCATGTCTAGGGCGTGCGAGTTAAGCCCCAAAGCTGAAGTTCGAGAGGCTAGACCCTGAACCCTTTAAGAAAGGGAAAGGTCGGTCTTAATCCCGTCGACCAAAGGTCTGAGGGACTAGCCCATCCTTGGGTTTAAGAGGGCAGAAGGTGACTCTAGTATGAGTCGACCTGCCTATCGAAGACACGTGAAGGAAAGAGAGGAGCACGAGCAAAAGATAGTACTTCATTCATAAGCCAGAAGATGCACATCATTTACAGACAAAAGAAGGGGCCGGACTAGCACTCTTACAGCAAAAAAAGGGGACTATCATAGACTAAGTCCCTATTCTACTTAGCAGATGGAAGAGCGAGTTCAGTAGAGACGGTCGGAGTTGTTGGAGCCGGAGCTGAGGCAAAGTCATGGTACTCCTCCCAAAAAAGGGCAATGACTGGAGGAGCACCGTACCCTCGGGAGTGCCGCAGTTGATCATGTCGCGGATTCCCTCGAAGAAGTATTGTCTATATCCAACAATATTTATGACTATATTTCTTTTAAGTGATTATTTTTTAAACTACATCTTTTACGTTTCACCCCCACTGGAAAATTTTTTTAGCCCCGCCACGGGTAATAGTGACATTAATGAAAATGAATATATAGAAACTTTGAAGATCTGAGCAGACGATCAAAATGACTGTCACCTTCATATTAACCTAGCATACCCTGCATTCCTCATCCACATAAATTACGGAGTAATTATTTTTCCATTTTTTTCTCATAATGATTCCCTGTATCCGCTATATATAGGATCACATAGAAGCATTGCATCTTATCATCCACTTTATTGAATTACTATTAACTAAACCATGATGAGAATATCCATTTTCACTCTTCTTTTTCACATCCTTTGTTTGCTGCTTGCACTAAACACCGCACCCTTACATGCAAATAAAGAAGAAGCTGAAGCTCTCTTACAATGGAAGATCAATGGCCTATCATCTTCATCATCTACTTCTTTACTAGATTCCTGGTCTGTCAACAACCTCACAAATGTGTGCAGTTGGGAGGGCATCATCTGCAACTCCGCTAGTTCTGTTTCAGAGCTGAATCTTCCTCATGGAAACATCAGAGGTACACTTGATTCACTTGCTTTTTCCTCACTTCCTAATCTTACTCGCATCAATCTCAACAACAATATTTTGAGCGGAGTGATATCATCTGCTATCTCCAGCCTCCTTAAGCTCACTTTTCTGGACTTGAGCAATAACAACTTCACGGGGGTAATACCTGTAGAGGTTGGGCAGTTGACACAGCTCAGGTACTTTAGTTGTTTCAGAAACTTTCTCGAGGATGTGATTCCTTTTGAAATTAGCAATCTTACAAACCTGAGGTACTTGGATCTGGGAGTGAATAATCTGAAAACTCCGGATTGGTCTAAATTCCATGCTATGCCTTTGTTGTCGCATCTCAACCTCCGTGCTAATGACTTCACTTTGGATTTTCCAGAAGACTTGATAACAAGTTGCCCAAACCTGTCTTACCTTGACTTGTCAAAAAACCATTTTACCGGCCAAATTCCAGTGTCTGTATTTTCCAAACTACAGAAGCTGGAGCATCTTGATCTTGGTAACAATTTCTTCCGAGGACTTTTTCCTATTAGTCTTACTAACTTGTCCAGTCTTAAATTTCTTCGCCTTTCATACAACAACATTTCTGGTACAATTCCACATGAAATTGGCTCCATCACCCGTCTTCAAGTACTGAAATTGTACAATAATTCATTTCTTGGGAATATTCCACCTTCCATCGGAAGCCTGAAACATCTTCAATACCTATTTCTAGGGTATAACTTTCTAACAGGGGAGTTGCCTCCTAGCTTGTCAAATATTTCCAAACTAGTTAAGTTAGATCTATCTTCCAATATGCTTTCAGGTGAGTTAGTACCACACCTCATTGCCAACTGGACACAATTAACTTTCTTGTATCTAGATAGCAATAATTTCTCTGGAAGAATCCCCTCTGAAATTAGTTTATTGACACAACTTCAATATCTTGTCCTGTCTTGGAACCAGCTTTCAGGTTGCATTCCCTCAAACATTGGGAATTTAAAAACGTTGTCTAAACTTCACCTTGAGAAAAACAACCTCTCTGGTCGAATTCCTTCAACCATTGGAAATTTGTCAGAGCTTGTTTTGCTACAGCTTTCAGATAACTTTCTTAGTGGATCAATACCACTAGAAGTTGGACATTTAACATCACTATCTGGTGTTTACATAAATTCCAACTTGCTTCATGAACCTGCAGATACCTTATCAATCTTTTGCAATGTCACGTCCCTTTTATACCTCTCTCTAGGTGTCAACAAAATGAATGGACTTATTCCAAAATGCTTCGGAAACACAAGTCTAAATTTTCTGGATCTTGCTGAGAATCAGTTTCATGGAGGTATTCCAGAATCACTGTGCAATGCATGCTACCTTCAATTTCTTGCCTTGTCAAGTAACAACATGAGTGGAGTAATTCCAAAGTGTGTGGGAAATTTTAGCAATCAACTCTTAGTCTTGTATCTTGACCAAAATAATTTTGATGGGCCAATGCATAGAGAGTTTTGTAGTAGTTCAACTCCTTTCACAATCCTAACCTTATCTGATAATTCTTTGAGTGGTGTTATTCCTCCATGTTTGGGAAATCTAAGCACAACTTTGTCAAAACTCGATTTAAGCATGAATAACTTTCATGGAAACATTCCAGCACAAGTGACAATTGGTGATGCTCTCCATGAACTCAACTTGGATCATAATGAATTTGAAGGGCCTTTACCTCGCACTCTCATCAACTGTACTCATCTCCAAGTTCTAGATGTTGGAAACAACAGGCTGAATGACTCATTCCCACACTGGTTAGATGCTCTTCCACATTTGGTAGTGCTTGTCTTAAGATCAAATCATTTTCACGGAGTGATACGCAATCCTACCACTAGGCATCCATTCCCTATGTTGCGGGTTTTTGATCTCTCCAACAATCACTTCACCGGACCTTTTCCTGGATATTATTTGCTGCATTTTACTGGTATTACAAGTAAAACTAGTTCTGATCTACAAGTAAACTACACCAACGGCGACTTGATATACATATATGAGGGCTCTGCATCTCTAGTGGTGAAAGGATCAGAAGCCTCCGTGAAAAGAATTCTAAAGCTCTACACTAGCATCGACTTATCAAGTAACATGTTTCATGGAGAGATTCCTGTTTCTATCGGAAACCACCTTTATGCTCTTCGGCTTCTTAATCTGTCTCACAACAGGCTCACTGGTCGTATACCTCCATCACTCGGAGATCTAACTCTGCTTGAGGCCCTAGACATCTCCAACAACCAACTCACTGGGGAGATTCCGTGGCAACTCTCAAACCTTGGATTCCTCGGTGTTCTAAACCTCTCCTATAATCACTTATCTGGAGCAATACCTCGCAGTAGACACCTTGATACATTTGGCAACGACTCCTATTTGGGGAACACAGCATTGTGCGGGTTTCCATTGACACTAGAATGTGGAGCTAAAAACCCACCCGTGCACTCAAAAGAAGAGGAGGAAGAGGATTCAGGTTTTTTCAATGGATTTTCTTGGCAGAGCGTGGCAATAGGATATTGCTGTTCATTTCCGTTTGGAGTTTGTGTGGGATATTTTGCACTGCGATGTGGAAAACTCAACTGGTTGCTAAGGAAACTCATATGGAAGAGAGGAAAGGGTTCCAAAACTACTGTTCCAAGAAGACATGCGAGAAGAAGAAGAAATTAAATTAAATTTGCAAAGGTAATTAAATTAAAACGTGTACTCCTTTTGTTTAATTAATTTTCCAAACTCTAACTACAAAATTCCAATTTCTTCAATGACATTTTCTATTACATATACTACAATGTAACAACGATATGTTGTTGCATTTCATAGGCTTTAGCTTGTGGTTGCAGGCATATTAAAAGGGCAGCGTGCACACAAGTTTACACCAGCTAGCTAGACTTCTGAATTGCTTCTACTGATTGGTCATGGGAACCTTACTTGATGCAGTACTACTTTTAATTTCTATAATGTCTTTTCCCTATTGTTTGTTGTGTTGTTTTACAGTAATTTTAGCATACTCTGCAGATTTAATTTGAAGTTATTTTAAAACTATTGTCACAGTGCTTTTTTTTTTCTCCTTTTTCTATAATAATCATTTTGAGACTTGTTCTAAATGTATTTTAAAAAAAAAAACAAAACAAAACAAAAAGCATGCAGAACCAATGTGTACAACATACATGATTATTTCTATTATCTTAAATATGTGCTTTAATTAATGATACTTATTGAGCGATATTTCATTCTAAAAACTATTCTTTGAAGCTAGCTAAAACTTGAAACCTGAAAAGCTAGCTAATCTATTATATAATATAAATATAATAAGCTAAGAGTTAATGGTAGTGAAGTTATAATATACTAATATAAATATAATTTATAAGAGTTAAGATTATAATGGGAATACAAATTATGTTGGTGTAACAACGTGCATCGATAATTTGTATATTTTGATTTATTTATTGTACAATGATATGATAACACATTCTCAAAGTTATCATCTTTCAATTTTTACTTTTTCATTTATGTACAAACTTTAATTAGTAACAAAATAATTCGTTGACTTTTTATTATTCTTAATTTACTCATTACAAAATATTTTCTAACTTTTTTTAATAATAACAACAACAATTAGGATCCGTTTGGAAAGCATGAAAATAACTTTTGAAAAATATTTTCTGGAAAATCAGTCATTTTTCAGAAAATATTTTTATTTCCCGTGTTTGGTTACACAGTAGAAAATTGTCTTTGTGTGTTTAGTTCATTTTTTGAAAAATGAGTAGAATTGTGTAATTAAACATCTTAAATATTTTATTTAGAATATAAAAATATTTATAATAATATGCAAAGGTTATTACAAATAATTTCAGTGTGAGTTACGTTGTATTATCATTTCTAGGCATATTAATAAGTGTTCTTGTACAGCAAACCATAAATCCACCGTACAATAATTCACTACTGGTTACTTCAATTATTTATATCGAGGGAGGAAAATTAAAAAATGCTGGTGAACCTATTGAGATAAAAAAAAAAAAAAATTGCTTACCATTCACTTTGGGCTTAACTGGACTAAATGCTGGTGAACCAATAGCTAATTCTAACAACGATTGAGGATTATTGAACAACATATTCAGTGAGAGCAACGGTGCTTGTCTATTATTCTAACTAAATTATTATTATTATTATTATTATTATTATTATTATTGTTATTAATTTTAATCTAGAATTGTATTACGAAGAGGAAAGTAAGAAAAAATATATTGTATTAGGAATTGTATTATTATATTTTAATGTGCAATTGTAGTAGAAATAGGAATTGTATTACCATATTTTACAATATTATGCAAACTTTAATAGTATAGGAGTGTTTTGGGTGGTAAGTTAAAATGAAAGATTTTGTTTTTATTAATAGTAAGTATAGATAAATTATTGTTGTTATTATTATGATTGAAGGTTGCGATTTCGATTCCGATTCCGATTCCCACGTGCGAACCAAACACACTCATAAGAATTTGAATGGATATTAAATACTTGGTAATGATAATGACTTAATGAGTCAAGTATTTTACATGTTTGGTAATATGGTGGATTGAAAATTATTATTAATAGTTGAGGAAACGGAAGAGGAAGGAAAATGAAACCTTTATTTTATTAGGGAGTGAATTTTGTAATTAATGAGATAATCAAAACTAATAATAATGTTCTAAAAACTTGTTAATTAAACAATAATAATTTTGATACTCGTTCAACCAAACGCTGATGAATTGGTTAGGGATGCAGCCGACTTAATGAAAAATCTTTTCATTTCTCACTTCGTAACTTGCGGAGAAAAAAAAAAAAGCGGGAAACGAAACATTACAAAATTAAAGTGCTCCCAAATTTTGTGTGTGTGTGTGAGAGCGAAGATGATGGAATTTGTTGAAGACGATGAATTTCTCTCACAAGTGGCCGCTGCCGAGGCCGCAGCGCTTTCTTCGTCCACCGCCGCCTCCAAGCGTCGCCGGATCTCCACCACCGTAACTCCTACCTCCATTTCCACCTCCGCCGCGAATTCATCGAAAATCACCTCTACCGCCCTACAAAACAGCAACAACACCACGGTCAATCTCAGAGAAGGGGCATACATCGCGGCTCTAAAAGGCAGTAAAAGCCTCGAATTCCAACAGCAAGCGAAAATCTTTTCATCTTCTTCTGTACCACGCCAAAACTATAATCCGAATAGCACAAGCTATCACAGTAATTCTTCATTTCCGACCTCGGATTCCGGCAATACATGCTTCAAGTGTGGCAAATCTGGGCACTGGGCCCGCGATTGCGATGCCGGTCCGATTAATGATGAATACGGTTCCGCGAGTTTCCCTGAGAAGAATTGTCCGTGTGGATTAGGAATTTGCATCATCCTCACCGCCAACACTGAGAAAAATCGCGGTCGGAAGTTCTACAAATGTCCTACTAGACAGGTCAATTTCATTTTTACGCTTTTTCTAATTTACACCTATGCCTAGAATTTATATCAATTTTGTTTTCTAGACTATAATGCCATTTTCACTCTTAGATATAGATGCTCTGATGCTCAATTTGACCAGATTTAGTTCTGGACTATTGTGATCTTATGTGCATATTGCTGATTATTATTACGGGGTATTATTATTTTGGTAATGATATTATGCTGTTGTTTAGTGTTCTAATATGGAGCCAAACTCTTGCTCAGGAAAATGGAGGTTGTGACTTCTTTGAGTGGTGTGACAAGCCTTCATTAACTTATAACACAGCCATCCAAAACAACTCTGCTACAAATTTTTCGATTGCTGAACTTTCATGTCCATGTGGTGCCGGTCCTTGCCGTGTTCTCACCGCAAAAACAGGGAACAATATTGGCCAGCAATTCTACCGCTGTCCAAGTCAGGTACAAAAAGTAGACATGAGACATGGTTTGACTACTTTATCTGCTCCTGTCATCTGTTGCATAATTGCATAGGCTTCACTGTTTTGAAATGTTTGAAGACTCTAGGAATCTGTATCTTGTCATTTAACCCATTTGTACTACTGGGAATGTCATTTGCAACTTATCAGATTGATTTGGGTGCAAAAGACCTTGAGGACAGGTTGGTGATGTCTCCTATCAGCAGTTGCATTCCTTGATCTTTGGAGATTAATTTCTGAATGGTGTTTAGGATAACATTATGCTCATAAACTTCCTAAAATGGTGGACTTTTAAATTTTAACCTATTAAAGATGTTCTTGATTGTAGAACTTCTTTCAATGCTTCTGAGTTGCAGAAATGAAAGGACTTTTAACAAAATTCAGAGTCAAAGAACATCATCCAGGGTTAAAATTATAGCAAGCATCATATAATTTGTGTGTAATTTGTTCGTTCGATCTCTTCAGCTTCCAAGATTTCTCTTGGCCTGCCCAATGTGTCCCCTAGTGTTTCATATCCTGATTAAGGATTTGTGTGGAACTGTGGACACAGCTGTATGCTTCTAGCATTTTAACTCAAGGATTGGGCTATTGAAGGTATACTTCTCTTCAATTGACTAATGCCCAGCTAAGTAGTTGCTCTTGTTATGTAGGAAAGCTGTGGTTTCTTCAAATGGTGTAATGAAGTCACAAATGCAGCTGGATCAACAGAGTCACGGAAAGCTCCTCAGTTTTATCAGAGTACGAATAATATGTCCAACAAAAGTCATAATTCAGCTACTTGTTTCAAATGTGGGAAAGAAGGGCACTGGGCTAAAGATTGTGTGCAGTCTCCTACTGATGGAGGTGGGAAATTGAACAGCATGTGCAACAAAAGCCATAACTCTGCAACCTGTTTCAAATGTGGAAAGGAAGGGCACTGGGCAAAAGATTGTACACACTCATTTTCGCTTTCCTCTCCTGCTGATGGAGGGGGGAAATCTACCACTGTGACTACATGCTTCAAGTGTGGCATGCCTGGGCATTGGGCAAAAGACTGCACTTCTGTTGTTGCCAAAAGACAGCCTAGAGGCTAGAGCTAAGTAAGTAGTCTTCCTTGCACTTCCAAATAACTGAGAATCTCGATTCCTTGAATCAGCTGATTCACATTTTGGTTGGAGGTTAAGCTGAAAAGTTGCAACACATTATGTGATGCAAAGTTTTCATCCCCTCCGCATGCTTATTAGTGTTTATACAGTATTCATTTAGTTTATGAGCTCTGCATTTCTTTCCTGAAGATGCAATCAGTGGGATTTATATTTTTGTCATTTTCCCTGTGAACATTGCTATCTGGAGCCAAATAATATTAGCTTGTATTTTGGGGCTTGATTATGCATAGGAAAGAGGTCAAAATCTTTTTCAACTTCCATCATTGTATTGCTCGAGATTAGACCGACTAGTCACAAACCGTAATATACATCAAACAACCAACTGCATTGACATAGGAAACCTTTGCCATATCTTTAATCTTATTATCTATCTTCGAGCATTGATCTGATGAGAGTTTAAAATGATTTGTCAATGGAGTTCTCACTGGTTTATACTTGCTCTGCAAACCCGTCTAAGACTTTCTCAACATAATTTTACTAAGTAAGCAACAACTTTCTAAAACTTTCATCCCAAGAATTTTCTTTGTAGCACCTAAGTCTTTCATGTCAAATTCCTAACTCAACAAAGTTTTGAATGTAATAATATCATTCATATTCTTAGCAGCTATCCACATATATTAATAGGTAAACAAAAGAACCATTATAATTAAAGGTTCTTAACATAGACAGAACAATCATGCTCATATTTTGTGCAGCCAATCTTGATCATGTAAGAATTAAAGTGCTTGCATCACTGCTTTGGAGCTTGTTTCAACTCATACAATGATCTCTCTTTAGTTTACAAATTAATTAGATGCTCACCTACAAGTTTAACAAACCCTTCTGGTTGCTTCATGTAAATATGCTCATCTAGATCATCATGCAAAAAAAGCGATTTTCACATCCATCTGCTCTAATTGCAATTCCAAGTAGCCACCAAAGCAAGTACTGTCTCGATTGAAGTATGTCTAAGGCCATCTACACTAACGCATATTGAAGGAGATAATGTCAGAAAAGTAGCCATGTTGGAAGAGAGGAGAGGAGAGAGGGAGTGGGTGCCTTCTGCAAAATAAAGGTTAATGCTACAATAAAAGAGATTCACTTTTTTTTTAAAAAAAACTTTGTTGCTGTGCGCGTTCACATCAGCCGCCCAGCGGGCGCGTGCACACGCACCTGCTGGGCGCGTTAGGTGCTGCGGCCCGCTTGACCCTTCAGTTTTTAAATTTTTTAATTTAATTTGTTTTATTTTTTTTCTCCACTTATTTTCTCTTTCCTAATCACACTTACAAAAATTCCTAAAAATCGCGAAAAAACTCCATTGATAAGGATGCTCTAACCACAAGAAAAAAAAATCATCATAAACTATATCCTTTTGCTGTTAAAACTCCTTTGCAACTAATTGAGCTTTGAACATTTTCCCTTTATCTGATATTGGTGGCTTCTTCTTGTATACCTACTTGCACACAATAGCTTTCTTGCCCTCATGAAACTGAATTGACTCCTATGTATGACTCTAGTGCTAAGACTCCATATCCTCAACCACAGCTACTATCCGTTTATCTTTCTCCTGACTAGAAATAACCTCTTGAAAGGAAATTGGAACATTAATGCTAATAAGAAGTGTAAAAGAGACTATTTTTTTGGGTGTAGCCCAAGGTTTCTACCGTCGGATACAGTGACTAATTCCCTCGCTGGATTATAGGCACTTCTATTGGGTGAGACAGTTGGGACAGTTGGCATGGAGATTTAAAACTGCTCCATACCCAAAGCCAAGGATCGAGTGTAAAATAGACTGTCCTCTAATAAATAATTAATAGGAAGCTTGACATTGGTGTGTTTCAGTCTGTCCTTGGCCAAACTGTAATCTTATAAGTCTACTCCATCACAACTTATAAACGTGGAGTATGAAACCTCAAGCCTCTCAAACATAGAGGAAGTCTCTACCCTCTTAAGTGGTGGATTCTCAACCATCTTAGTCAATAGAATCTGGTCTATAATCATCTCTACTGCAATTGGCCTAGAACCCTACATCCCTACTGATCAAACTTTCTTTGCTACGGAATCCCATAACTTATAACATTTGACACCTTTCTTGTAATCTAAAAAGATGCATTTCTTGTACTTTGGATCAAGTTTTGATTTCTCATCACCTAGTATATGCACATAAACAGGGCAACCAAAAGTACGTAAGTGATAAAAACTTATTGGATTACGTGTCCAAAATTCTTCTACAACTTTTCTACCCAAAGATATCCATGGTGACCTATTGATAAGATAGCATGACATATCCACTGCCCCTACGCAAAAGCTCTTAGGAAATCCTCCATTCAGTTTTAGACACCTTACTTGCTTAATAATAGTTATGTTCAACCTTTTTGCAGCATCATTCTAGTGTGGTGTCCTGCACACTGTAAAGTGCCTCTTAACATAATAACAACGAAATCCACTCATAAATACCTCTCCAATAGGTTCCCACACATCAAAATGCACATAACCAACTCTAATTTATTTCCCAAGCGCACAAAACTTATAAAAATTCAACTTGCAGCACTTAACACCTTTTAACAAATTCCTCTTATTTAGTTCATACATTTGTACCATTACCAACAGACTAAACAAAATGAACTCTAATTTACCTTTTTATAAAAGCAAATTCTTAATTTATTTTAAAGTAATACTCCGTACTAATCACATTACATGAAAATATATAACTAAATATTTTTGTATTTAGTTATAAATAATTCTTTTAACATGGAATGAGATCGACCAATTTACAATAATTAATTAATAAATAAATAAATAAAATAGTATTATCACGTCAAGAGATGAACATTAAAAAGTAAATTTTAAAAATATATATATATATTATTCTTTATTTTATTAAGCACAATTACCCTTACAAACCACACTTCCTAGGTATTACACAGGAGTAGCATTTTCCCATATCAACTTGCATATATTGACACATGTAAAAAAGTAGTAGTAAAAAACGCAAAGACAGGGCAGATGGCCAGATATATACAAGTTACCCCGTCAGTCGTCACTTCATGCCTCATGAAAGAACTGTGTATCTAATCTTTAGTATCCACACTGTACTCTAAAATAGTCTGATATTCATTCTTCATTAGCAACATCCACTGGTTGATCCTCCTCTGTATTTTCAGCTTCGTTGTGATCCACATCCTCCTCCTCCTCCTCTTTGTACGCTTGGGAGCTCACTATATCTCCCACCAAGTTTTTATGCTTTAAATTTCCTGCCATCACACACACTTCAATGATGAATTTGGACCTTTAGGACTAGAAAAATTCTACTTTTTCTTTCAACTTAAAATATTCTCCAAATTGTTCCAAAGACAAATAAACAGTATTTTCTAATGTTCACTCATGTTTTGTAAACAATGATCTGCACACATTTTTTTGTTCCCAATTTTCCATTAATAAACACACCTTGTAAGACCACCAAAGAATTTTACAATTTTTTTTAAAGCATAGGATCCTCAACAAAAAGCATCAACATTAGGACACCACTTGTAAAACATGGGATAAGTAGCATCTAAGTTTATTCTCACTCAACATGGTCTCTAAGAGTAGCATAGTTAGTATAGATCACAATTCTTAAATCAACTAAAAGAGCAACATTAAAGTTTAACTCACAGATATAATACAAACTTTTGAACTGCTTAGAGAACTTTAAATCAGATTAATGATCTTGAATTATGCAATAATATTACACAGAATATTGGGAACTAAGAATGCATACACTAAAAACAGTCTCATTGAATAGTATATACCCACTGTGAACGGAACTTACCCATCCAAAAAGTGCATCCGCTTGATGTAGAATGAAGGAGAGCCTTGACATGAAAGAGGAAGCGCTCCATAGATCTCTTTGTAGATGGAATTTTGCTGGTTATAGTAGTTTGCTTCAAGCCCTGCACCCAAACCAAGATTCTAGTATAAGCAGCAAAAGTTTTGAGAGACATCATAATTATTTATTGCCAGCATAAATATTTTCGATTTGGAGATGCAATGTGAACCTTTGCTTCAGAACATAGTGTCTGTATGGTTCTTGTTGCCTTCTGAAGTTCTAGAACCTAATAAGTTTTCGAAAAGCAACCAAATCAATTTCATCTACGAGTAAGCAATCCCATTTAATAGATTAATTAACAAATCTCACCAGTTGGACTATTTGCTCTCCATGCGATTGAAATTGAGCCTGCAAAAACCCAAAAACTTTGGGGAAGGGGGCATTTGAATTTCAGTTACCTGCTTTCATAATTAAGTTATAGAACTGCATAACAAGTACCTCTGAGGAAAGAATCAACAAACTTCCCGCCGAACTTGACAGCCATTGCACGAACAGCAACCTGTTTCACCACTACTAATCAGTTTACACCTGCATAAAAGCGTAAATGATTGGCTAGTGAAGGATAGTTACCTTATCATGAGTTTTGCACATGCTAACTAAAGATACCACAACGTTAACAGATTGTTGCAGTCTGTTAAGTAGGCAATCCACATTTTCCACATTGTCACGTGCTTTGGATTTCTCCAACTGACAAACTTCCTTAACCTAAACAGGTAAGGACGAAATTCAATTTCACTGATAAAGAATACTTACTCGATTTAATTGCTCCATAAAATAAATACTCCGTACAAATTTAGTACTCACTAATCTATTAAGCGTTGCAACATTCTGTTCATGCTGTAACATTAAAACACTTTGAGTCAATCTATCTGATACAACTGTATGGATACATAAGCATAAAACTAAGGCTTCTCACCATCACCCGATACCAAGCAATGAACGTTGAAGGACAGAGACTTGGAAAGCTACATTTATCTTCTACTTCACTTCCCTTTGGAGTCACCTAAGAAAAAAGAAAAATACCATGAACTAGAAGATTGTATCCAGGTAATCATAAATTTGACAGCACATCTAATAAAATAAAGTTCCAGTGCCTTCACAGTCATCAATCTAACTATTCAAAAAGTTATCATATATCGTAATGCCTAGTGCGAATTTTAAGACTTACGAGTTCAATAACAGCAAAAAGAAATTAAAAATTCAACTTATAAATATTTTATTAACCAATAACCAACAAGACTGCTTATAGTTTATGAACCTGGGGCAATATAGAGCAAGCAAGCTCATTCAAAGAATCAGAGGTGGACTGGCAATTTTCCAAGTAAATGCGAAGAATCTTTTGGACCAGTTCACGCTGCAAATCGCAAGGAAATAGTCACAGCCTGTCCCATGAAGTACAAATTGTCTCCTACAATTGCAAGCAAAAGATAGATAGACTTACTCTGATTTTCGAATCCTCTTCGACATTTTCACTATCATACTTTTGTGTCAATAGTGTTTTAGCAGAAGTTCCAAGCTTTTCACATAAAAAGGGAAATAGCTCCTTGATAAATCCTTTCTGAATAATATTTCCAGTTTCATCTGAATCTTTATCTACAATCTTTCGGATTGACAATATAACTGCTTCTAAAGTCAGCACTACCTCTGAAGATAGTGTAAAAGAAATTGTACTTGCTGCCAGAAAAATAGTCATGCAGTAAAATTCCATATATACTAAAAAGAAAATCAACAAAAATATGAAAGTAGAAAGGAGAGTAAGTCAGCTGCATACCTACACTAAATAATTCTTCAAGGTAATAATATGCACCCGAATATAAATAATCTATGTTCCCAGGAGAAGGAATATGGTGCATGCCTAGAAAGAAGGAATCTGGAATTTTGGTTGGCTGGAAAGCCTCTAGAAGATCGGTTAGGACTGCTGTTTCCATCTGAATCTCCGGAATGTTAACCATCTGCAGTACCCAAAGAAAATGGGATAAAGATTAAAGATTAACAAAGAGGAAAAATATATAAACTTCCACACTCAAAACATATATTCATTCCCTTTCCATCATACTTTGCACTCTTCTCCCTTCAATCCACCCAAACTGGGACAGACGAGGGAAAGTCTCAAGAAAAATTTACCTTCACAAAGCAAGTGTTACCGTGAAGAGTATCTAAAGCAGATTTTACCTTTGCAAAACAGCAGAGTGTCTCCTTTAAGACAGAGTAAGAAACTTTTGATGTGGAACAAAGAATGCCTGTTATATCTGGGTTCCCAGCTGCAGCAGATTGAACATTCCAATGATCTTGACATATTTCAGTATCTACAGAAAGTTGGTGTATGATGTTGGAAATTTCAAGATATCTCAAGGAAATAACACAGTTCATGATGCCATACCTTCTCTAAGAATGTAAAGCACATGATCAAGATTTTTTTTAAGAGAAGGAAACAGCAAGCGAACATGATTTAAGAAGTCCATTACATTCATACAACCAAGACTGGGTGGCAGACTTGCACGTTTGGCCAGTATTTGTTTCTGTTGTGGACTACAGTAATCCAGCTTTTGGCTAAGATCACGTAGGAGATAAAGATGAAGCGGTAGCTAGAGCCATCAAAGAAGACGAGTTAAATATATAAAAAGATATAATTCAAGTAGACATGTAAATACTGAAGTGTCCCGCCTACGGAGGCAGGTTCATCTATTGCCTCCTAAATACTCCCTAGCCCAGGGAAATGAAAGGCATTCAATTATATATGAACAGAACCAATATAAACAGAAAATACATATCACCTCAGCAGCTGGATCTGGGCAGCAAGAGACTTGATTCTGCATTTGAAAACCTTTGGTCAAAAACACTTCTATATTTGGTAATACGGTAGTCGCATAAAAAACATGGTAAAGAGGCACTGATATCCAGCTAAATGTTGTAGAGCTAATGTTCGATAAAATGGTATTTAGCCTCTGGTGTATTTTTCCACACAGACAAAAGATATGTTAAATACTTTAAGAGGTATACAAAAAAATTCAATGTCACACAAACTAGAGGAAACAGAATATCAAAGAAGCTTTATCTTCTGAAGTACTGATAATAAAAAAACATAACCAAGTCCAATAAGAGGAATGTTCTTTAGATACACTCTGAGAAGTGGTAGTTATACTCTGATGTGGTCACACTCCAAATCATGTTTGGTTTAGCAAAACGGGTATAAGCTAGAAGTAGATTAGTAGACAAATGAAGTTACCTTTGATAATGCAAATATGGGAAAACACTCCAGCAGAAGAGGTCTGAATTTGTGTCTCTGAGGTTCTAGAAGCTTTGCAGCAGAAGAAATTTCCACATTAAGCGGGGAAATGAGGTTATTTTGATGACTCCCTGATGACTCTGGTATGCTTCCCTTTGAACACGTTCCAGATAAATCCTCATTTAGCACTTCTGGGCTTGGTATAACACCTGCTTTTCTCAGAACATCTGTGATAGTTGGCTGCCTCAGCTTTCCATCCTCTTTTGAGCTTGCTGATAGTGCTGGGTTCTTATTCTTTTTCTTTCTAGTACTCTCTGATGAACTTATATCTCGTTTAGTAAGCTCATTGCTTCTCTCATGTTCCCTAGTTTGATTAACCAGGTTTTTTGATGGAGGCTCCAGAGGGCAGAGTTCCGGCAGAGATAAAGGGTATTGTCTGAGACAATTATTTAGCATGCTCTCCAAGAATCTGCAGTTTGAAAACTTATGAATCTTTAAGGAAACCTGTAGTCAGGGCTTAATAATTTATTTTGCTAATATAACATCATAAAAGAATACATATAATCAAGTAGATGATTTATAAAGATCACGCATTTGTTTGTAAATTTTAATGCACAAGCAATCTTTCTTGAAAAATGTTACAAATATAGAAACCCTGGAGGTTTACCCTATGCTTTTCCTTCCTCATACTTAAAATCTATCTCCAGTAAATAGTACAAAATTTTGGACCAGGGCAGTTAACTACCTACTAACACCCAAACTTAAAAACAAATTAATAGTAGCACACAGATGTTGTCCAATAATCTGTTGCTGAAAAGAGATGTTAAAACAGCAAGATTGTTTATTGTCCTTATCATGTGTCATCTATTTGAGATGGAAACTAATGAGACATGTACAATTGATTGTTGCTGTTATGTAAAGTTTGAGTGTCAATAGATAATTGATTGGGCTATTATTGTGAATTGAGGCAAGGTTTTAGGTAATAACCCTATAAAATATATTTATAAAATAAAAATAAAAATAATTATGTTTTGCTTTCATGAATAATTGGGCAATGAAATGAGAAGAAATGCAAACAGGAAAGCAGGAGCAAAGGGAAAATTGTTTGAACTAAGGACTAGACACAGAAGTTGAGCCATATTTATTAAACAGTAGTGTGGACCAAGTTTTATTCTCACAGGCCTCAAGGATCTTGGCAATATTATATTATTATCCACTTAAGTAAACATGCCTTTCTATAATTAGTAATGTAAAGATAGATATACTGCTGTGCAATATTGATGTTAGATTTTTCTTTTCAAACCGTTCACATTTGTCATTGATGGATTTTAAAGATGTAATTTGATATTATGCTCTGGACATATGAGTATTGAACATTGCTGAAGCTAATAAAACCTTTATCACTTACAGGAAGTAGATTCTAGATAGCCTATTATGTTAAATGCAGAAAATGAAAAGAAACTGAATAGAAGACTATATATACATCAATCCTTGAGAAAATTGTTAGGGTATATATACAATCAAGAATGCCTACTACTAAAATCTAAGCATCACCTACGGAGAGACAAAGTTAGCTGGGTATTCTTCACATGTTAATAACATTAACAAAAACATAACCTTGCACGAAACTATCTTGACATATCTATACTTGATAAAAGCTTGAAAGATGTGTTGGTCAAGATACAAATCAATATCTGAATAATGATGAAGAAAACCCCAGCTAATCATATAACATGAGATAGCATACTAAAAAATACATAGTAAATAAATAAATAACATTAGATAGGTAAGAGCTACAGGTTGCAATAACCAAACCTTTATTCCTCAAATTCCTAAAGACTAACTTGTCCAAAATAACAAATGATTTCAGATGCATCCAAAAAGAAAAATCCTAGAGAATGGGATCTATTTTGTATTGTTGTAGGTAACATTATGAGAGCTTACATGAGGTTCCTCAACCGCTTGAATAGTTTAAGAGCTATCTCCTCCTTCGTTCCTTGGCTTACATGGTCACATTTGTTGGTAACTTGAGAGCAGAAGGCATTGAGCTAGATGGCATTGAACAAAAGTCTAATTGTAACAAGGAATTTCAACACCTATCCATGAATTAAACTATAACTTGGAATACCTACCAGTTCACGGATCCAGTTAGCAGCATAATACAATGAAAGAATAATAATTTGCTTTTGGTTCCCGTTCAAAGATTGCCAAGCAGGTACAGAAAAGAGCTGAAAAAAATGTATATGACAAAGTCAGCTGACAGTTCTTTGTTTTGATGGGACAGTAGATAACAATAGTGAAAAGATTACAAGAGTGAGGAACCCCAGAGCCCCAAATCAGATAACTGGGGAAAACAAAAACAAAAACAAATAATAACAAGAACAGTAGTAGTAGTAGTAGTAGTAGTAGTAGTATGATAGAGAAATGACAAATTACAAAGGTTTTCAATCATGCCAAAACCACCATTCTCCGGTTTTCTGGTTAGAATCTAAGCATCAGATCAAGAGTTTCTGCCTTTGAAGAATCAGGATAATCTGCCAGATGTTAAATAATTTAAGTGGAATGAGTCCACTACCCATTTCTATCTCTAAAGTTTTCCTAAGGTTTTCAGCCAGCTCTGGTCAAAGGGAAACAAATGAACTAACAGTTAATGCTTAATAAACAGAACTAATACCTCTACCCACTAGAAAGCAAAGCAACATACATAACAGTTTCTGGCTTTGTTTTCATAATGGCCTCCCAATAGTTAACGCTTAATGAACTGGACCAATACCTCCAAACTAGACCTATCTTCTCCACACAGCCTAACTATTTAAAAAATAAAATGAGCTGTTTGGAATTTAGGGTGTGTTTGGTTCGCATATGGGAATCGAAATCGGAATGGGTATCAAATACTTGGTGATAGTAATGGGTTTTGGTGAAAGTATTTTGCATGTTTGGTAGTAGGGTGGAATGGGAATGACTATAATAGTTGGGGAAGCAATTGAGGAGGAAGGGATGAAACCCTTATTTTATTAGGGAATGGGTTTTGCAATTAATAGGGTAATCAAAACCCATAGTAGTTTTCTAAAAACCTGTCAACCAAACAATAACAATGACTTTGATACCCATTCCTGAGAACTAAACCTGTCAACCAAACACACCCTTAGTTCTTCCTCAAACGTCATTATCCAGTAACTTTAATTAAATAAAATTCTCTGATTAAACTATTATCTCTTCTTCAAACATCATTACCTTTTAAATATACATTAATAAATTAATCTGATAGCACCATTAGCTTTAGATAGAATTGAAAATCAGTGGCAATAAATTTACTGTCACAAAATTATTATTTTCATCAAGGTGAAAGTGTTCGAGAAAGATAAAATCAAAATAAAATGCTAAAGAATTAATTCACCTTTGAGGAAGGGAGGTGTAAAGGGCAGCCAAGAAGTGCATCAATGCCTAAGAGTGATCCTTGATTTGTCAATTTCTCAATCTGGGAAAAGAATTGAGAGCATAAGTAAGACATTAGTCCATAGGTTAAGGCATGTTATGTCCAAAGATCACATACTGTAGAAAGCAAACTGATTTTTGCAGGTAGTATTTCCAATGATGGAGCAGACCTGAAAGAACAAATGTATCATGAGCAGTCTGTAGAAACATGAATAAGAATTTTGAGATGCAACATGATATATCGAGCTTGAAAGCAATCAGAGGATAGTCTACAAAATTACCGCAATGAAGAGGAAACAAGTGGCAATAAGTTCACACATATAGGAGATATATCTCCATCGAGGTTCATCCACAATTGTCCTGCATTTTTAGGAGTAAAAACTTAGATCACATATTTTAATAAATTTGAACAAAAATATTGCGAATTAAAATAATATAAATACTCTAGTAGTGCTCACCTTCCAAACCACAATATACATCTTTAATTGGCAGCTGCCCACCATCAAGATCTGACAAATATTTTGATTCAAAGTCTCCTATATGTTTACTGATCCTGTAGATGACACAAGCTTAGCTTTACAGGCTACATTTTCACCTTTAAAGAGAGAGAGGAGAAAAATAAATAAATAAATAAATAAAAGGTCCTACCCACCATTCTGTGATGGATGGATGAAGACTCCGGTTTTTCAATGTCACGACCAATTCATCATAAAACATAATTAGTGGCAATGGAATTTGTTTGCAAGATTCCAAAGATGTTTTCAAAAGCTCCAAAGCCTCCTCAACATTTGACTTCTATAAGAAATTAAGAGGCCAGTAAAAAATGGTCCATTGAATCTTAAAATAATTAGCCATGATAATGTGAAAAGCAATGAACTCAATGCAGGTAAAAGGTGACATCTTACAAGAAAAAAGATAGGAATCTATGCTAAGGAAATATGAATTTCATTGCAAAACAAGATCCCTTTTCACCACATACAGATATTGCTTTATTAATCATTATAAGATCTGAGTTACAGAGATCATTCCCAGCAATCAAATATTGAAGACTAAAAATGATTAGAAGGAAAGCAAAATGATCTTTAACACTTGACAAAAGTTGCTCCTCTTACAAAATACCACCTGATTTAACTTACTCAAAAGACCTAGGTGATGAAAGGATACATATTTTGCGAAGTTTCACAGAAAATTAACTGAAAATGCATGCCTTCTTTAAGTTCTTTAAGTTCAGTAAATGTAATTGTAATATTGTATACATCAGGAAAGCCTGAAGTACACTAGAAGTCTCTTTCAATGCCAAAAAGAGGTTGAAACTAAAGCTACAATTAGGGTGGGGAAAAAAGTAGAACTGCAATATGATTGTGTATGAATATTAAACAAATTACCTGAGATGAAGACTGGGAGGAGTTAATCACTTCAGCTCCAAAGTAATAAACTATCTTAACTGTCCCAATTAGGCCCATCTTTTTATACTTAAGATCAGGATTACTCAACTGTCAAGATATTTGAAGCAGATAAGTCACAATGCAAGGAGGTGCATGAAAATGGAAGCCTGGGTTATACTTTCCACTCACCTGCTTCCTAACAATCATCAGAAGTTCATTAGAAATAGAAGATCTGGACCCTGCATTAGATCTTGCTGAAAGAGCAAGAAGGCTGAAAGCTTCATACACCTAAGCAAGAAAAGCATTACCATAATAACAATCCATATAAATTGGTTAGTTTACATGGCCAACAAAAACATAAAAATTAAAAATTGCAATAGCAACCTTGTGCAAGTTTTCAAAACTAAATCCTTCCAAATAATCCAAGATACCTGAAATAAAAATAAAAAAATAAAAAAAGAAAACCCTTAGCAATAAAGCATATTGAACACTTCAGAGGAAATATTGGATCTGTAAGCTTACCCATTATGTGAGACGAAAGAGGAATCAACTCATGGGAGTATTTGGAGGCAAGGAGTGCCATGGCTTGCAAACCAGATCTCACTTCATGACTAATCCCAGAGCCCACATGAGTGATTAATGCTCCTAAAAGCTTCATAGTAAATACAATTTAGTAGGGCTAGAAGTGCAGTGCACAAGATGTTCTTTTTCATTCATTTCGAGAACTAAGTGAAAAAATAATAATACACACACACATTAAATCTTTGTGGGTTTACAAGAACTTACTTCCTGTCTTGAAAAGCTATCAACAAACTCTTCAAATAAGCATTTATACATATGAATGCCAAACTCCTGTGCCTTTTGTTCTTTGCATGCCAATAAGTACCCAGAAATAGAGATAAATGTGGGAAGATAATCCTAATTTATCACAAGAATGAAATATGTATCACATAAAAGCAATACATATTTAATAAGCAATTGTTTTGACATGGAATTGAACTTTTCATTCAAACCTGTGCAATAGCCTTATTCCCATGTACACATTGATCAAATAATGCTTCATCAATATAACCTTCGACAATTTTCTTCTTCAGTAACTTCTCAATGCTCTTTTGCAAGGACTCACTATTCTTGTATATTAGTACAAGTAGCCATATATCAATAGTCTTATGATCCCGAGCTTTCTCAAGGCTTTTCAGTTCTTTTAGTACTTCCTCGCAAATTATCTGCTAATCGCATGCCATATACAAAAGATTGTAATTTGTAAAAATTAAATGTCCAAAGACTAATTAGCAGGATGAAAATGATTAAATCAGTACAGAAAACTGTGAACTGACTTTATTAAATTGAAGACTTGACCTCAAGGCATCAAGAACTGAAGCCTCCCCATCGTTTACAATTGACTTCCCTTTCATTTTACCCTGCTGTGTTGCATGATAACTAAATCCTCCAATTAATTTTAACTGTTCGCGGATATGTGATATTATCCGACGGGTATTTGATATTGTGGCAGAGAGCAATAAGAATCTGAGTAGGTATGGCATATGCTCCATATCAGCTGTTCGAATGCAAGATAATCCTATTGTAACAACCTTCATAAGATTTTGGAGGGAAAAAAAATTGGTAAAACAGCTAATATGACCACAAGTCTACAAATTAATGCAGAAACTGGTGCTTGTATGTTTATAAGAAAGAACCTGTTCTTTCAAAGTCTCGTCCAAATGGAGATTAGAGAAACAATCGAGCACAGGAATAATAACAGAGGGATCCTCTTCAAGCATGTGCTGGAGTGAATCTACCACAACTTTGTTGTTCTGATCCCCAATAATCTCAGGCAAAGATCCAATCATTTCCCTCTTCAAGTGAAGGGGGCAAATTGACAATACTTGTAACAACCGATCAATAAATGCCTCAGAATCCACAAGGAAGTCAAGCCACCGAAACTGGTTCAGTATTAGCCTGGCAATATCATCCTCAAATCGGGAAGAGGGCAATGGCCCACTAGGGTCCATATCAAAGTATTCTGGAAGCTTCTCAAGCAACATGTTTTGAATGTCTGACTGAATAGAAGGAACAAGTAACAGTACTCTAACCACGCTTTCACTTCTCACCGAAACCAAACCATCACGATTTGAATGTGATAGAATGCTGTTATTAAATTTTTGCATCAGTCCAAAACTTGGCCAGAGAATTTTCTCAAACCTTTATTTTACTTGTTTTTTTTTTTGTTAATAATAAAGCATAAACAAAAAAAGAAAAGCAAGTATCAAATGAAGGTATGAGGATAACATTCCTATGCTGAAATTTCAATTTTTACAGGACTACAGACTCTCTTGGGCATTGTAATCCATTCTGATTCATTTCTCTGTTAGCAAAAGAGAGAACTATTTCTATTACTCCATATTACACTTAAACTTGCAACATAAGCAGTGTCATTTAATATCTAAGAACATACCCATGAAAATGGCGGAAAGGAAGGTAAATTTGAAGTGATTTCCATAGCAATTTACAAGCTTCTGAAAGATTTTCCTATGATGGTGCTACATCCCAAAACGACTAACCTATTTCTACAGAATCTTCACCCAATAGGCTTAGAAGAATTGCCCAAAAAAAGATAAAAATAAATAAATAATAAAACAAAAGAGAATACAGAATGTATAAATTATTTTGACATTTAACCAACATGAGGTAATGTATCAATATACCTTAATGTAGTTTTAAACTTAATATTATGAAAAATTGTTTTAAACTTAATATTATGAAAAATTAAATTGTAAATAATTTCAGTCAAGCCTATTTTAACCCACACATGACACATAAAATGGAGGGAGTAGTAATTAACTTCAACTCTCTTTCTTTGGTCCTACGGATGATTTTTATTTCCTTTTATGTTGTTAATCGGAAGGATAAAAAACTGACCGGCGAAGGTTGTTGGGGGAGTTGATATAAGAACAGAGGCCATGAAGGAACTCAGAACGCAACGAGGAGTCGGATGAGAAGAGATGGTGGAGGCGGTGGCGGAGCTTGGGGAGGTCGGACGGGAGGCACGGAGGACCGGCAGGGTTGATCAGCGTGCAACCGGCATCAGCTAAAACTGCAACCATTTTATCGACAGGATTAGTGCTTTGAGATTGGTGCGGCGGCGCTGACTGCGAAACGGCGGCGGCTGCGGTGGTTTTGGGGATTTTGGGGGGATGAGCGAAGGGAGGAACGAAGGCATTGTTGGGTTTGGAGGGGCGTTTACGGGACGAGAGCTGATTGCTTTCACGGAGAACCATTTGTGGAAACGAGGGGGAATTGGGGAAAGGGTTTTTCAGCTTCTTCGTTTTTCTTCTAATCTTCTGGGCTGGGAACTGGGAAGAGAGAATGGAGAGGAGGCGCCAAATTTTGTTAAGTTTTGAAAATCGCGGAGGAGAGGGGATCATGGGTGTGCTTTTACATTTTTCAGCAGCATACTTTTTTGGAAAAATGTTCAAATACACCCTGAACAAATCAATTAAGCCCTCAAACTTTAAAAAGGTACAATTAAACACTTGAACTTCTCAAAATGAGTCAAATAAATCCAATTTACTGGTAACCAACAGGTTACCAGTAAATTATTGACTTGACCACCGTTCACCACCGCGGTCGTCTTCCCCTGGAGAAAACAATGTCTGATCGTCTTCTCTGGGAGAAGACTGAGTATTTCCGGCTGTGTTTTTTGTTCGGCGGTCGATTGGAGAGGACGACCGGACTGGTCGTCTCCTCCATTGGAGAGGACGACCAGATCTGGTCGTCCTCTCCATTGGAGAAGACGACGACCAGATCTAGTCGTCCTCTGGTCGTCTTCTCCAATGGTGACGATGACCAGAGGTCGTCCGCTCCAATGGAGAAGACGACTTCTTCTCCAATGGCGACCAAGGTCGCCGACAACGCCCTTTTTAAAAAAAATAATAAAAATCAAAATTTAGCGTCGCCGGAAAAAGCAATGCTTGTTTGGAATACAAATTTCTCCCCGGAATTTAAAATGACCGGTTATTGGGTTTAGATGCCTCAAAATGCCAAGTTCAAGTGTTTAATTGTACCTTTGTAAAGTTTGAGGGCCTAATTGCACTTTTGAGTAAAGTTCAGGGGTGTATTTGACCCTTTTCCCTACTTTTTTTTATTTTTAGTACTATTGACTTTATTACAATGTATTGCCTTCACTGAGACTCGAACACACTCCTTCCCATGTGGGATGCATCCGCATGTCACTAGACCACACGGTCTTTGGCAGGCCATACTTGATATTTCAATAGTTCGATTTAAAAAAAAAATAGTTCAATTTCTATTCAAATTTTTTACTCCCCCGTTTGGTTAGCGGAAAATATTTTCAATCTATCAATAAATCAATCTTTTCGTCTAACTACGAAGAATCCGAATCCACTTTAACTCGACCCAAATCGAAAGTAGACCCCACATATATTTGTACTACAATATAGCCTCTAAAATGCTATTTTATGCTATTTTTTCAACAGTTATTTGTCCAGAGAATATCAATGCTCTACGGTCAACCAACAATCACTCAATTGATTATCCCAT
Source organism: Ipomoea triloba (assembly GCF_003576645.1). Lineage (NCBI taxonomy): Eukaryota > Viridiplantae > Streptophyta > Magnoliopsida > Solanales > Convolvulaceae > Ipomoea > Ipomoea triloba. Next base: position 7,169,575 of record NC_044927.1, on the reverse strand, counting down.
TACTCCCAGGTGAATTTTTTTTCTAATACTAAATATCAAAATATAAGTGTACCTCAAGATCTTGCAATAACTAACGGACAAATAATTAAATTAATATATATAATGCAATGCAAATTATCTACATATTGCATTTATACACTTATTTTAGAACACTAAGTTTTTGTGATATTTGTTGCATGCAAAGAAGACTCATACTATAATTTATTTGTCAATTATTATATGTTATAAATCATAATATCATAAGAAACGGATACTTTGATTAAATATGAAGTATGAGTAGTCTGCCAATCAACGGTTATGGACATCGCATTTCAACAGTTTGGATGTGCATCATTCCAAAAGCCATACACTCCATTTGGTAATCTAAAGTGAAGTTTGGATTAGCAGTTTAGATATATGATTCATACATTCTGATATATTTTTGTTTGTTGCTTGATGCCAGTATGATAATTTGAATTTTGAGAGCATAGAAACAAGCTCGAAACATGCTTATATGCTTAAATGGTCTTATCTCAAAGTTACTACTCACTATCACACAATGCTTTATGTTGTATGTTAGACTTAAGGTTGCTAACTTCTCACAATAGTTAGTAACTTGCTTTATATGTATGAAATATTGACAACAAAATTAGGCTTTAGATGTGAGTTTTACTTATATATACCTGAAAATCTGAAACATTTTGAAATTTAGTGATTGGTTAAATCAATATGTTTTACAGTTTGACTATCAAAACTAATTTTATGGAAAAAATCACAGAATATATACATGCAGACTATAAAATTAAAATTTAAGTGTCAATATTGTTATGACTAAATGCTTTGATTACATTAAAAGCAATTTTTAAAATTTTCAAGCTCAATATACGGCACGCTTGATGAGTCGCAACTAGAAAGTCAGTGATCCGTTCGCCGACTTTAGATGTCGTTGATCAAATTAATCAGTACATGTGCGACTTGAATATTGCAAAAAGGACGAACATATTTAAGTTGAAACTCTTTGTATAAGGCAAAACTAGACGGTGAAAATTAATTTGATAGGAGTACACACTCCTACTTAAATAGTTTGATATTGTATGATTTTCTTAATCAGTCATTGACATTAATTAAATGTCGGTGCACCTATTATGTTATTGCAGAAGATAGACCAATCTCTTGGTCTTTATAACGGTACGCGATTCATCATCACAAGATTGATAGATCACATTGTTGAAGCAATAATAGTTAATGGGACACATAAAGGAACCAAAGTTCTTATCCCTCGAATGTCTCTCACTCTTTGTGATACAAGATTGCCCTTCAAGTTCCAGCATAAATAATTCTCATTGATGCTTGCATATGCCATGACTATCAACAAAAGCCAGTGTCGAACACTAACTCACGTTGGGTTATTGCTGAAAAAACCCAGTTTTTAATCACGGTCAATAATTGACTAATTGTACATGGCTTTCTCTCGAGTCACCCATCCTGATAGCCTGAAAGTGTTAATTAGTACTACCAATTTTGTTCACAAAGAGGTTTTTAATAATGTGTAAATACAACCGGTGATATTATGTTTTTTTCCAATATGAAAAAAATGTTATATATCTACACAAAAATATATCTTCCATACATATTAATTAGAATAACAATTAATTTCTATAACTGAGTTATTAGAGGACGATCATATTTGCCCAATTTATAAAAATCATAAATAATTATATATAAAATCTCTAAAGTTTCAGCACCGCATGCGTACATCTACACATTACTCAAAGCAACATAAACAGTTATCAGCTAACAACTAATTTACCAAACACTTTTCTACCATCAGCTAATATTATTAACTAAATAACTAATTATACCTTCTAACCCAATCAGCTAACAATATCAGCTAACAACCATTTACCAAACATGGTCATTATCTCTCGCACGGCAAAATAAGCCTGGAAATGGTTAGTTTACTAGTTCAACTCAACTCACAACGGATTTAAATTTGTAAGACCCACTCCTGACTCATCACCCACTATTATCCAAAAAAACATGATCTATATGAGGTGTATTTGAGTTAATATCCGCGCGAGGTGAATTAAAGTTGCATCCCTAGTTTCAATCTATCTTACCCGGCTGGCTTTTAGTCTTTGATTATACTCCTAAATTCATGCTCACATAAACTCAAGTTTATAATTGTATCCCTATTCACTCGTGATTTCCATTAACCCCCTAAAATACAAACTGAGGTTCAAACTATACTAACATACACAATCCATACTAAGCAATTAAGTACTCAAGTAGATTAATGCTAATAATTAACTTCACAAAGTTTCACAACAAACTTACAGAGCACAATTATTTATTTTTATTTTGTGCTATTGTGCCTAGAGAACATAGTTTAGGCGAGGGGTAACAAGCACCTCCAGTGGATTTGCTCTAGGCAGAGTAATGCCAAGGCCTTCTGTCATGTCCAATGCCGCATTTGAAAGCGTACTAAAATTGAAACCTTGAAGTAATCTAGCGAGCGTAAGATGCGTAACTCGCATGGCATATAACATTCCAGGACAGGATCGTCGCCCAGAACCAAACGGGATGAATTGAAATTGGCGATTTGCAGCCACGTCCGCCTCGGTTGAGCTTGCCAAGAATCTCTCTGGCAGGAACTTCTCGGGCTGGGACCAAATTTTGGGGTCTCGGTGCAGCCTCCATACGTTCACATACAATTGAGTACCCTTTGGAATATGATAACCGCCCACGGTACAATCCTCCATGGCTTCGTGTGGTACTAGGAAAGGCAATGGTGGATGCAACCGTAATGTTTCTTTGACCACAGCTTGTAGGTATACTAGATTCTCGATGTCGGAATCTTCGACAAGCCTGTCTGTTCCAACTTTGGTGTCTATCTCTTCTTGAGCTAGCTTCATAACATGTCTATTGTTCAACAGCTCAGATAACACCCATATCAAATGAACGGCGATGGTGTCAACACCATCCAGAAGCATAGTCTGCATGCAAAATCAAACAATCTAGTCACACCAACCCTTTACGGGGTGTTTGACAAATAGCTGATAGCAGACGTATAATTGGATTAGCTGTTAGCTAGTTTGACCATCTAATAGTATTAGTTGGATGTAAAAAGTGTTTGGTAAAATTACATGTTAACTGATTACATATAAAAATGACTATTGTGTTATTTTAACTGTTAGTTAATAACTGATTATTGGACCGGAACGCTAAAATAACTTAGCAGCTAACATTTTAATTTGACCGATAAGTCATTTACCAAACATACAGTATGTTCAATCCACTGAAATCAATTAAGAAACTCAATAAACTAACATACCCGGATTGTTGCCTTGATAATGGTGTCACGCGTAAAGCTAATGCCATCCATAAATTTGTCGTCAATCACAGAAATCATGACATCTATAATATCTTGAGCTTCATCGCCAGTCGATAATGATTGCAGGTTTCTCTTCTCAATCTTCATGTTGACATGTTCATTGACCCAACTCTCAAAAATGGCATCCTTTGCTTTAGCAACTCTCTTCATGGACTTAATATGGCCTTCAATATCCAACCATCTAAATAACCAGGAAGGAGACAGCGCATCTCCGGACACAATTTGGCCTGCAAGATACATGTTTTCTTGGAAAATTTGTTTCAAAGCTAGAGCCTCTTGGTCTTCAACCCCATCATCTCCCCTGTACCGGTATCTCCTCCCTGCAACTATCTTCACAATCATGTTTAAGGTCAATAGCCCGAACCATCGGCTCATGTCTACCTTAGCTGCTGTCGGAGAATCAACAACGTTGTTGGCAATCGAAGTGTACAATTCTTTGATGTTAGCCTGCAGCTCAGAGATCCAAATATGTTTCAGCTGGTCAACCCTTTTGCTAGACAGTAATTCCACCACCGACAACTTCCGCATTTTCCGCCAATATGAACCGTACGTTGCCCACGTAAACACTGCGCAGTTGTAAGCCATATATTTACCTGCACCAACAATTTAGATTAACAATAACAAAAAACAATAATAACAGTAAACAAGGGCAATGTTACTACAGGAGTTATAAATTAAGCTCTGGACAACACCAAATGGACAATTAAACCAAAATCACTCAATTGAGTTATAATCTGCATGGATCAAATTAAATCCAATCAATTAACCAGTCTAATTCTGTACCTGCACATAAATCTGGGCGGGCGGCGAAGATTTTGTCGTTGGTGGAGAAGCAATCCCTAACGGCTTCCCAACTACTAACCACCACAGCTCGAGGAGTCCCGAGGCGGACGGTGAATATGGGCCCATATTTATCCGCAAACGCGCCCCAAGTCCGAACCAGAGGAACCGGCGCCCGGAGCTGGTGGAGGTGGCCGATGAAGGGCCACCCACCAGCCGCCTCCGGAGGTAATGTTCCGCCGCCGCCGCCGCCGGTGGTAGTGTTCCTTCTTCGCCATGAAACAACATAGAGCAACGCTAAAAGTACAAGACCGACAGCCACTGAGAAAGGAGTGATAAGTTCCATGTCTTTTAGTGTATGAATAATAAGTCACTCAAGATTATCTATGTTGTATACGTTATATATAATGTTATCATGTGACACATTAAAGGACGGGTTCAAAGAATACAAGTTTTATGATAGATGACGTAATAGTTAGGATAGGATAGAGCCACGTATTTATGTTGTAGATTTTCTAAATTTAGGATAGGATAGAGCGAAATATTTATGTTGTAGATTTTTTTAAATTTCATCCAATTATGAAAGTAAAAATTAAATCTATCTATTTATATATAAAAGTAAAAATTCTTCTATTTCATTTTCCCGCCTGAACTTTTGTAATCAATTAATTAAATATTTTATTAGTTAAATAATTAATAAAGCTTATTTGGTAAGAAAATGTAAAATAGAAATTAACTAATATCTATTAAATTATAATATTGTTTCTATATTCACGTGTTAGCGTAATTACATAATATCGTATAGAAAAGACATATTAATTAGGTAATAACATAATAGTTTAATTGGTAATATTATAAATGGTATTCTATAATATATAATTGCCTGATTGGTAATATCAGGTATTCTATAATATAATTGCCTAATTGGTAATATTATTTTTTACAAATTCTGTGAATAATAATTGATTAATTATATTTATAAATACTAATATTTAATATAAAATAATAATAATTTTAGTATATAAGAATTGATATTCTTGTTAAATAAAACTAATTAATTTGCACAATGAAGAGTAAATAATACAAATAAAATGCATTTTTTAAAAAAAATGTAAAATATAATGAGATAGAGGGTGTAATAATAAGTACATTAAAATGACATATTTAGTGAAATTTTCATATTTATTTTATTGAGGTTTTGTATAGCTCATATAACGGGTACAAGCACACGAGCACAAGATTTATTTTATGAATAAGTATTGTAGTCAAATGTTTTGTGCACTCTAATCACAAATCTTTAATATAATTAATAATTAGTGGATCATTACTTAATGAATCATTAGTATCTAATGATTATTTTGTGTTATATCCATACTTGAATTGATCAATCATTACATCCAATAATTAATCATATAAATTATTTAGCTACTATAATTAATCAATCATCACATCCAATCATTACAATTATATGCATAATATTGTGTAACACGGCTCCTTGGGAGTGTTTTCATTTGCCTAACACGGCTCTTAGGAGCAGTGTTTCCCTTGTTCATCCGGTTCAAAAACTCTTTCTTGTTTTGAATCCATTTTAAAAATTGTTCTCTGGCGAAGTAATGGTTCTAAAAACTCTAATAGAATTTGATAGACTTGATGATACATTATTTCAAATTTAAAAGTGTAATAATCTTACCATGTAAGGCATAACATATGTCGTTACTTGGAAATTGCAATTGGATCGAAATTCATGTTCTTCCGGTGGATATTAGAGATAGTTTCGATATGGATAGAATATTGATGGCATCCCAAAAGGGTAGATCATAGTTGTTTCGGGGTCAACCTCCCCCCCCCCCCCCCCACCGGCCAAAAAAAAAGAGAAAAATGATTCCCCCACCCCCAATTATAGGTTTATAGCACTTTTCCCCCCGAGTTATTCATGTACTCACATTTGCCCTCTCAATTATTTTTATGACTTTCTCCCTTTGATGTTAAATGGACATTTTTACCCTTAAAATAATTATTTCATTTATTTTTTCTTTCTAACAAATTATTGCGTATATGTAGGGATGACTACGGTTAAATTTGAATCAAACCGGACACTATAACAACTAAACTAAAAAAAAGGGATTGTTCTTGTTACAATTCAACACCAGGAAAAATATAAAATAATTATTGAATTTAGATTATTTTAAAAATAGAAAATATAATATACAAAAATAAATAAATAAATTTTGAAACGGCCGTTTAAACCAAAACTAGAATCATAATAAATGCGAACCAGAATCGAAGAGATTTATAAACACGGTAAATGATAAATCTATTCGATTTCGGTTCACATTTATTCTAATTCCAGTTCCGATTTGAACTGCCGGTTCGAAATTAATTTATTTATTTTTGTAAATTCTATCTTCTATTTAAAAATAGTTTAAATTCAACAATTGTTATATTTTTTTCAGCTCTAAATCGTAACAATAACCATCCATGTTATTTCAGTTCAATAGCTATAGTGTCTGGTTCGGTTCAAATCGAACCATAGTAATCTCTACATATAAGTAATAATTTGTTAGAGAAAAAAATAAATGAAGTAATTATTTTAAGGGTAGAAATGTCGATTTAACCTCAAAGCGAGGAAAACTGACACTTTATAAATAATTGAGCGGCTAATATGAGTACATGAATAACTCAAAGGGAAAAAGTGTTATAAGCCTATAATTTAAGGGGGAAAGTGCCATTTTCTCAAAAAAAAAAAAAAAAAAGAGAGATTAAAATCATATTCCCCCTACAAATTAATATTTCAAATTTTATGGACGTACCATTATTTCTTTTTTCCATTTCTTTAAATTTCTCACATTTTCACTCATCCATGCTTATTGCGATAAGATGCAAGTGTACCCGCAACTCAATTAGTACTCAAGTGATAAGTTATGGATAAGCTTGAAAGGCTGATACCTAATACTTAATGAGCTTTTTACGAGTAGGAAGCACTTATCCTTCAACCTAAGATGCTAATGCTATATGTGTGAGCAGAGCAAACTATTGTACATTTGTTTTTTCACTTTACAGTTGTGTGAAGAATTAGGAAATTATTATTAAAAAGAAAAAAAACAAAGAAGAAAGTGACATCAGCTCTCAATAATTTTCACAGAAGACAATTCACAATTTCTATGATGCGGCATTTGTGCCAAATAAGACATCCCAGCTGAGTCATTGCATACTAACCCACCTTACCCGGTCTATGTCCAGTCGTTATATCGTGGACCACGGTCCACAATGCATTGTGGACCGTGGTCACTGATACTACAAGTCATCTCTTACATATTTTTTTATTCACATATTAACGTAATAATATAATACCGTGTGGAAGTGTAAACCAAAACACCGGGTGCCACTAGACCACAAGTATTATATTTTCCCTTATAAGTAAGGGGCACTTGTCAACATTACTTATTATGAAAAATGTAATACTTTTGATGGAAAATATAATACTTTTACATCAAAATTCAAAAATATTACATTTTTCCTCAAAAATATTACATTTTCTCTTATAAGTAACAAAACTTGTATTCCTAATTAGTATCACATTTGAATATATAATTAAGTATGACATTTGCCCATATAAGTAGGACATTTGCATATTGCCTCAACCCGACTTGACCAGTCTTAGAAATAAGGATCCGTGAGACAGTCTCACAGACCCTTCTGTTATTTCTCATATTTTTCCTTATTGTTTAGTAATGGAGTCCAGAGAATATGAGTCATTTCCATTTTTGGTCCTATTGTTATTAGGGCATTGCCAATTTTAGTCCACTTCATTAATTTTTGCCACATTGCGGCCAGTCTTATTTAGTCCTTGCCACTTTTAGTCCACCGTTAAAATTTTCGTCAAATGACCGTCCAAAACAGGGATATTTTTGATCTTTTCATTCTTTGGTCATCTCCTTGACCCTTTGCAGTGGTTTTCCTTACACATTTTCATCCAATGAAGAGGTCCGGCGAAAGCCATGTGAGCCACATTACAAAGCTACGGCTTTCGCCGGACCTCTTCATTAGATGAAAATGTGTAAGGAAAATCACTGCAAAGGGTAAAGGAGAAGATCAAAGCATGAAAAGACCAAAATACCCCTGTTTTGGACGATTATTTGACAAAAATTTTAACGGTGGACTAAAAGTGGCAAGGACTAAATAAGACTGGCCGCAATGTGGCAAAAATTAATGAAGTGGACTAAAATTGGCAATGCCCTAATAATAGTAGGACCAAAAATGGAAATGACTCAGAGAATATCAACGCTCTATGGTCAACCAACAAACACTCAAATGCTTATTCCATTACTTATAGGTGAATTTTTTTCCTAATATAGTTATATTTACTGAATATTCAAATATAAGTGTATCTCACGATATTGCACATGCCAAATATTCTTAATATATTATAACAAATCAATTCTGTGTATCGCACGAGTGAAAACACTAGTCATTAATTAAAGACAACTTAGATATAAACGAACATACATGTGTGTATATATGCATAATAATAATAATAATAATAATAATAATAATTATTATTATTATTATTATTATTATTATGATGATGATACGACGACGACGATTATTATTATTATTATTATTTTGTATAAGGGTATTTAAGTCTTTAAAACCTATTTCATTTCTATTAATTTAACCAACCAAACATGATAATACAATTCTTAAAGTCTATTCCTTCAACGAACCAAACAATAGAATACAATTCTTACTCTATTCCTTAACTATTCCATTCTATGTTGAATAATATTCCTATTCCCTCCAAATTCATGCCGTGAACCAAACGTCCTGTAATAGTATATGAGTGTTTTCGCGAGAACTCCAAGAAGTTAAAATGGAAGATTTTGATTTTATTAATAGTAAATTAATAAAGCAGGATTTGTATAATCCAACACAGGCACACGATAGAATTTTCCTATAATTTTAATTCACTTATTTTTACTAAAACCTATTATAATTAATAAAAAATATTTAATCCCGAAGATTCAAATCCTCAAATTTGAACCAAATTGCCACCAAAATATTTACAGCATGAGACTGCAGGTACTAGGTAACCCCACAAAATTGTGATTTTTGAGGCAATAATTCAAAATTTAAGGTGTATATGTAAGGTAACCATCCGACAATAACTGAATAACGGTTCCGAGATTGACACTAACCATGAAGAATAAAAAAAAGAACAAGAATAAAATGATGTAATAGACAAACAAGAAAAGAAAAGATGGCATAGGATAGGAGCCGTTGGACTTAGGAAGGGGCAGTAATAATTTCAACGTCAAACGCTGAAACTTGTTTGATTCTATGTTTATACCGAGAGAGGTTTGATCGCATTCTGGGACACAACGAAATCCCTTCTATCTTTTTGTGTAAATCAGCAACTGGCCTGGAAGCCTAAATCTTTGTAAGCTTTTTTATTTCCTCAATCTCTCCATGCTTCAATCTGCAACTTTAATTTGTCTTTTCAATCATTCCATTTCCCTTCCTCGAAAGCTAGCTTTAGCTCTGCCTCGATCGGCTCATTTGCTATGTTTTCTTATGCTTTTATCTTTCATTTTCCAAGAAATGTTGGCATGTGAAAATGGGGTTGAATATATAGGGATATAAGGATGGAGTTGCTTCCTATTAACAGTATTCTGAACATTTTAGGGTATTTGAGCCTGAAAAATCTGGCCTTTTTGGTCTTGAGAAACTGCAGTGTTTGGGTAAATGTGGTGGCAAAGGTTGGATAATACAAACATTCAACCTTTTCCTTTATCAGTTCATCATTTTTTTGTATTCAGAATTTTAAGGGTGAGGGTTCTTGCACTTAATTGCATGCATTTTGTTGGGGATAATTGGATCCAAAGATTGGACATTTTTGTTTTCTTGTTTGCTCTTTTCATTTTATCTTTCTGTTGGAAAGGTGTTTTTCGTTTCTTTGTTGCAATAATCACTGTTCATGTAGCTGTTGCATTAATTTACATATCTATTCATAAATTTTAAAATTGATGCTGGATATATCTAATAGATTGAGAAAATTAAAGGGGGTGTTTGGTAAATAGTTATTAGCTGATAGCGTTAATTGTAGAAAAGTGTTTGGTAAATTAGCTTTTAGCTGATAGCTGATTACATGCAAAATGACTTTCACAAAAAGATAATTGAAAAAACTACTTTGAATTTTAGCATTTTTGAGCACTAAGTTGTTGCAAAAAGTTAATTAATCAAACACTCATATTGATTGTTTAATCAAGTCAAACAACTAATAGTGTTAAAAATCTTTATCCCCCTTTTGTATTTGGCAGGATGAAAGGATTAGAGGCTTTAAGCAAATCCTATCTTTACATTGTTTGGAATTTTTGTTGTGAACCATTCAAGATGTTATTGCAACTTGTTAGAGTATGAGCAGAATTCTGTGTTAGAGTATTAAAATAAAACTATCTGCCTTAGGTGTTGGACTTTGCCTTTTACGGGCCTTCGGCCAAGATTTGCTCTGATTCCACTTGTTAGATCAAACGCTTATCACTACCTCAAAAATTATAGTTAGTAGCGAAGACGCAATTTTATTTTCCTTATACCGCCACTCCATTTTCGAAAGATAGGGTGCTGGACTTGGACCTTCCTGGCCTCCGCTCAACAGAGTGCTTATGGTCTTAGCTTGTTCTTCTTTGGTGCAGTGAGATGGGGAGGGATATAACTGGCATTCGAATTTCAAATAAACCTGCTGTGGCCAATTTCATACCAAATGGTGCAGATAATGTTTCCAACAACATTTCATCAGAGAGAGTTAAAACAAAGGACACCAAGGCAGAGGATGATGGCACAGCTGGGGGATGTGGCGAGAAGCAAGAGGTGTTATCTGTTAAGCGCATGAATAGCAATAATACAGACATGATGCACCAGGAGAAACCTGTGAAGGCTGAGACTCTAAAGTCAAGTGACAAAAATCCCATTATTTCAAAGCCTTCATCAGATCTTGGAACTGAGGATCATGCTACTGAGATTACTGATGCTGGCTCGAACCATTCAACGAATTCTAATGATCTCGAGTCCCCCATCCCCATGACTGCAAATAAACCACTGGTGTGATAATTCTGCTGCCCTCTTGTTTGTTGGTTTAGTCATCTTTTACCACCCCGAAAATTTGTGAAATGCCTTGCTATTTTCATGTGTTTTGTGTGTTTGAAAGACTGATTTTGGGTATTGTTTAATTCTGCTGTGGTTTCAATAAAATCACAGCATATGCAGCAGCTGGATGATCATGATGAAGAAGATAGTTGTTCCTTGGCGTCTTCGTATCCTTTTTGTAATGTAAATTTTTGTATGATTATAATATTACTGGGAATTGAATTGAAGGTTGTGTTTTTTCCCAGATCCTTAGCTTGCATAGATCAGCAGGATCTGTGAGAAGCACCAAATTCAAAGTTACTGTACCATTAGGACCAACATTTAGATCTGAAGAGCGGGCAGCAAAGCGTAAAGAGGTATTTTGTAAATATATGTTGAATGAATGAAGTTCATGTTCCAAACAAGTAAATGTCTTTCTTCTTCTTGTTATTTTCTTAGTTTCACATGAAGTTGGAGGAGAAACACAAGGCTTTGGAAGCTGAGAAACAGGAACAGGCTGCCAGAGCCAAGGTTTTACAATGTTTCTTAATATATATATATATATGTGTGTGTGTGTTCAGTATTTGTTTGTGTTTTGTGCAGCTTTCTTATGATTCCCTCTATAAATCCCAGGAAATGGAGGAAGCAGCTATAAAGCAGCTTAGGAAAAGCATGGTGTACAAAGCAAATCCAGTTCCTAGCTTTTACCATGAAGGACCTCCTCCAAAGGCTGAAGTTAAGAAGGTAAACAGCTCTCCCAGCAAATTATACCAGGGACCAGGTCCACCTTGCATTGTGAACCCTAGTTTAAAGTTGTTTAGACGATAGACAACTAATATACATTATTCCTTGTTGATGAATGATGTAGTCGCCTGTGACTCGTGCAAAATCGCCAAACCTTGCACGAAGAAAAAGCTGCAGCGATGTGTTCATTTTATATCCAGAGGAAAAGAAAGGCTGTGCAAAGGCCCGTCATAGCATTGGCGCTTACACTGAAGAAGGCAGCAGCAGTAACAGCCGCAGCAGCAGCAAAGAACGAGTGGGGAGTGGTGGACGGAGTGGCAACAATGGAATTACCAGAGTGAAAGGCAGACCCAAATCAGTTAAGGAGGACCCAAATCAGGCAAAGGAAATCACAGTGGAGGAGGAAGAGATGAAGAAGAAGGAATCATCTCCGATGAAAGAGATAAAGGAGGAAAATCCAGTGGAAGTGGAAGAAGAGATGATGAAGGAATCATCCCCGATGAAAGAGATAAAGGAGGAAAATCCAGTTGAAGTGGAAGAAGAAATGATGGAGGAATCATCCCCGGTGAAAGAGATGGAGCAAAATGTTAATCAAATCCTTAATGCGCTTGTAACTTGAATGTGGAAGCACAATTAACAATGAATTGCATGTAAATCAAATCAATCAACTAAACCATGTTCATGATCATTGTTTTTTTAATTAAAACAAAAATAAGGATAAAGACTTACTTGATTCTATTGGATATGTAATCTCTAGATCGAATAAATCAATAAATCAAGAATGCTTCACCTCTCTGATCTGTATGCCTTACCTCCGGATGATATGGACACTAGAAAACTCATAGACTAGAAACCTTATGATTAGAAAACCATGTGATCCCTAGCCAAACTCTTTCATCTTTCATTAGCCATAACACATGACAGCACCATCCTAGCTTGTATAATTTCGAGAAGTGGGTGGTTTAGGGAAGTTTAACATTCAATAACCGAACAATGGATTACTTGGATGGATGAGTATTATCCAGACAAACAACCATCAACAATATAATGCATTTAAATATTGAAATTCAAACTTTGAAACTTGTTGAAAACTTGTTCACAATTTAGTTTATTGAGTTTGTTAGCTATTTAACTATTTTCTAACGTTGCATTAGTTATTAGTGCATGAGACCTAACATTCTATCTCAATTCGTCTTCTCCTATGGCCATCATCGTCTAGAGTTGATGAAGAAGTCATGGGTAACTTCTTTGTCCAAATTTGGATGAAGTGCCGAACACTATGCCCATCTTAAAGTTGGGCAAAGAAGTCATATCCTAATCTGGATTTTTTTTTTCTTTTCTTTCAAGTTTGATAGCATAATTTTTATTTTGTGAATAGTTTGAGAGCATTTGTTTTAACCTTTATCTCTAAAGAGAATAAGTAAAGAAAGAATGATTAATTTGATGAATGAATTATAAACCTGACATGTAAAATGTGATAAATATTGAGTAATGCTAGAGCATGCTGTAGTGAAAACAATGATTGTAATGGCAAGTGGAATGGTGATAATGATGAACGTAGATTATCTCAGTTCTACAGTTACAGGTGTGAGAAAGAGTTCCTATATGAGAGTTAGCACAAAACTATATAATGATTATTAGATACCGTACATAATAAGGGTACTTGGGTAGCTAAAAGTGAACTGTGACGACAAATGCATTATGTGTAGCAATAAAACAGAATCCTGCTGGAACGTGACTATGCAAGAGCCTGCTTGAACCAGTTGAGAATTTAATTACCAACTGGAAATTTTGACCCTCTGATTACTGCTCAAAGGTACTATTTTGATGGGAGGAAAGCCACCTCTGGAGAGCAGTAAACTCTAAGGAACAATGCAGTGGAAGAGAAATGGTCCAAACCTCAGCGTGGCTTCCTGAAGTTGAACGTTGATGCTGCTATAGACAAACAAAGAGGCTACATGGGTCTCGGAAGGAATGATAGAGGTCAATTCGTAGCAGCTAGAGAAGTTCAATGGAAAGGTGTTTACTCTTCTAAGGAAGCAGAAGCTGTAGCAATTAGAGAGTCTCTCAGCTGTCTCAAATCTTTCTAACACCAATAAAGTGATTGTTGAGATTGACTCCCTCCAAGTGGTTAAAAGCATTAGTTCTAGCATACGTGACTCTTCTTTCCATTTAGTACTTTATGACATTAAAAACTTGTTGAGTATGTTTACTCATTGTAGTTTAGTGTTCACTAAGCGATTTGCAAATAAGATTGCTCATCTCTTAGCTAGGCAGTTCGTTTCTATGCATATTTGTTCGGAATGGTTTTCGAACCCTCCATCTATCATCTGTAATGCTTTGTCTTTGGACTTGAATTAATATAAGCCGATAGGTAAGGCAAAAACTTGTTGGTATTGGTGATAAAGTATATTCTTGTATATTTAGAAAAATTTGAAAAGTATTATTAACAAAGTGAGTTTTTTTTTTTTTTTTTTTTTTGAAAACTTAACAAAGTGAGTTTTAAATGAGAAATATTTAACTTTCTCATCTTAATTTTGGACCCAAAACATTTTAGTTTGTACTTATTGATAAGCAAAAAGAGACCCATGTCTCTAAGTTTTAGTTCCCCTAGTCTCAAAAGAATTATGCATCAAACAGCCCCTGCACATTCAAGACCAGACTTCAACTTTCACAGAGAGCTATGATCTTTGGACTATTATATAGTGGTCACTTCATAATTCATATGCCTAAACTTTTGGCAGTCAATTACTTGGCTCCCCCAGAGATGAGGCAGGGAAGGAGCTTAATGCACCACAGTTCCAAGCATTTGAAATCTGGCTCTCTGGTGACTTGTGACCTTAGTCTGAGACGAAAAAGAATTTGTATTCCTTCGGCGTTCACTTACTCGAGTTTATGAAAGAGCGGGGATTGGTCCTGGCAAAGGACTACAAGGAAGTAAACTAGCCTAAATTACCCATAGCTGACTGGCTCAAACGAAGGAGGCAAGGATTCGAACTCGTAAATCTCTTGCCATCTTTGCTGGGTTACCTCGATGAGTGCTATGTTGTCAATAGGCATAAAAGTCAGTAGTTGTCCAAACAGAGGGGCTTAGCAAATACTCTGTCCCACTCTAAAAAGATGTCTTGTGCTCAAACTCCCATCCATTAAAGAAAGTGCTACAACAAGGGCAGAGCTGCTGGGTTGGGTTGGTAAACTATCAGCTGTTATTGTCAATAATAGACAACAACCCAGCCAATCAATCAATTTAAATAATTCATACAACTTAAAAGCAGAATATTTTGGTTTGCCAATACATTCAGAAATCAGAACCATAGGAAACTTAATTAAGAAGGTGCATGGCTGGCTCCATGGTAGTTCAAAACAGCTAGTGTCCAACAATTCCCAACTTTATGGCCTACCAAGTTCCCTTCATTCAAAATCTTCAAATGAATGCTCAACATGGCATCAAGAGAATTATCCCCAACCAAAATTTAGCAAGAATCAAATTGATTTTCACTTGCAAACAGTTCTTATGAGCAATCGTTAGAGGCTTTACAATGATCAATCAAAAAGAATTGGTTGTGTTAGCCGACAGACAACAAAAAGTAGGAGCAACAGGAGTTAATTTAAAGCTCAAAACTACTATACAATTGTTCACTATTAGCACCAGTGTTTCATAAGCAATCCACTACAAAACCTATTGCAAAGGATATCCAGCAACAAGAACAAGGAAAAGGATTGAATAGAGGAATTCCCAAACATTTGGCGATCTCAGATGTGTCGATATCAACGTCGACTTGATCAAGAAACACCACACCCTTGAAAGCCAATAATATATACATAATATCTATCCATTAGCATCCAGTTTTGCTCACTGGATTCAACCAACTGCAGATAATCAAGACTCGCAAGTATCTTTTTTCTTTATTTATTTTTAATTTTTTTGGTCTCAAATCATCACAACTTGAAGTTTAAAGAGACCAGCAAGAAACCATACAATGCAATCAAAAAAACAAAAATAAAAAATAGACTTTTAACTGAATAAAAAGGCAGACTCTACAGCTAGTTCTTACTCACAATATCAAAAGAAAAACTAGTGGCAAACCCTAATTGAACACAACAAACATCAACCTAATTCTATAAGATCAAAATAACAAGAGGGAAAGAATTCACCTTCCCCCCCAATCAGGCAGGCATATGTTCTACACAATCTACTCTGTTTTAGAAATGCTGCTCCATTCATCCTTGAAAAAGCCTTCTTCACAATATATTCCCGGGAAGCAACACCAAACCACAAATATAGAGCCAAGTTGGGGGACAAGAGGTATCCAAAGAACAGTGAGAAATGAGTAATTGTATCCAAATCTTCGATCAAAATTTCAAAATTGGGATCTCCAAGCAATTCGATCGATTCAAATCTTGAACTCAAATTAAGAAAAAAAGCCAAAAATTTGCAAGAAATCCATCACCGCATTGTGGGAGAATTATGACCGGGCCTCATTTGTCCTTCACTCACTACCGAGACCAATCCCCCTTCAGAAGCCTCATTCTCATCCAAAAACAAATCCTCCGTGCCCCTAATCGCCGCGTGAAGGCCCGAAACCAGAACCCCAATGATCAGAGCCACCAGCACATTCACCCCAACGTGAGTAAACACCAAGGCCACAACAGTCACCAAACCCAATAAGATCGAAACCGGGCGATCACCAAAATTCTTTCCGAAAATCATTACCGGATCTTCCCGGTAGAAGTACAGGAAAAACCAGGCGATGAAGATGACGAGGAAGACGATCATGGAGATCGGGTGGTACACGAGGCTGATGAAGAGGATGACGAGAATAACCATGGCGTAGTTGACGCGGAAGTAGTTGAGGTTGCGGCGGACGCGGGTCATGGCCTCGGCGGAATCGTACGGGCGGGAGAAGGAGGTGTAGTCGAAGAACACGCGCCATGGGCGGCGCGTTGCGTAATCGGATCTAGCGCGTAAAATGGGCGTTGTTGGAGGCAGATGCGGTTTAAAAGCGCGCGGCGGTGGACGAGGGGGTTTTCCGGTGCAGATTGGGGTGGGGTGGGGTAGCGATCCATAATCGGAGAATGAATTCTGGTTTTGAGACATTATTGTTAGAAACGGACAGAGAAGAGAGAACTGGTAAGGTTTTCCTTATGCCAGTACAGTATGGGCAAAACCGCCAAACTACATTTTCTGTTTCCTTTTTTTTTTTTTTTTTTTTAAAAAAAAAAAATAAATTAAATTTCGCGTGAGATTATTGATTACACGACGACCAAATGTCCAAATCTTTCTCAAATGATGATTTTGGACATTTGGTTTGTCGTTAGTTTGTTACTAATTCATGTTGCGTGGTGCGGCCTTTTCATGGCGGGAGGGAAGAGAATAAATATGTTGATAAGTTGGCTAACAACGGTCAATTTAGTGTTTGGGAGTCGTTCATTCTTGAGGATCTTCCAGATTACCTGTTAGATCTCTTACGAGCTGATGTTGGGGGCGCGTTGATTCGGATAATTACTTAGCGGGTTCTACGATGTACCAAAAAAAATGTAGCCAATTTTAATTTGAGTAATGTTACAAGTCCGTCATATATCTCACTTACAAAATTTTTCTTTTGAAGCGTTATCATGTGAGGTAGTTAAATTTATTTATTAGTTAGTGGTGGGTTAGTTAATTCATTAACACCCAATGAATGGAAGTCACATCATGAGGAGAAAATTTGGAGGTAAAAATTAGAAGGGAAAATGCACATTTTCTTTTTAATATTTAGGTACACTTTGTGAGATTACGGGAATAGAAATGACAAAATTTAAACTTAAATATTATTTAAAGGGCAATTAAATTACACTACACACTTAAATTCATGTATCCAAATGAGAGTGAGTGGTAGAAGAAAAAATATATAAAATTTCTATTTAAGAAAATGGATGATAAACTTTTTTTTTTTTTTTTTTTTTTAGAGTTAAGGGTTGCTATTTGATGGGATCAGTTTTATTGTCGAGTGACCAAACTTGCTACCGGACTAACTAATTAAAAAATCAGGAACAATTATGTTGTCATAAGATGCTACTGGACTAACTAACTAAAAAATTAGGAACTATTATATTGGCATAACATGAAAGATCAAAACTACTGTTTATGTTTAATTATTTTTCTTAGTGCCATAGAAATATTTAGTAATTTTTAAAGTAGATATTTTAAAATCTCTATCATGTTTTCTGATCTGACAGTAATAATTTTGCATGCATATATTCTGAACGGAGTAGGGGACCAAGACAGTGACAGAGAGGTTTCCACCAAATCACATTCCGAAGATGTCGATTGTTGGCCGGTGCCGGCTTGGCACGGGCACGGACGGGTTAGACACTTAGACTGGTCCAACGGCAATGGGCCTTATGCCGGCAGTGGGTTTGGTCAGACTTATTTGTTGTTTTTAAAATCTAATCAAATTTTATTTGGTGTTAATTTTATTAAGGAGGACTTGACATTATTAACTCTAAAACAAAATATAAAATTGTCATATGAAAAATAAATAGACATAAGATACTTTTTACATGAAAACCATAAGTCTTTTTAGGTGAATGATGCGAAGCTAATTTCATTATATTTTAGAAGTGTTTACATGTACATTTTAGAGAGTTCAAGTTTGGAAAATATTTTAGAGAGTCTATAACAAGTAAAGAGTTTTTAAAGTAGTCTCATGAGGCTAACTAAGTTAATTCGACTGATCACCCTAATGCCTTATTTCAACAACAGTGTGGGGATGAAAACTCCTTGTGACAGGTAAGGAATAAGAACTTGGAGACCTCCTCAAGTGGCGCAAGAAAGGTGCCAGTGCCTTTTTCGTTGACCCTTTCTTCTTAGTCGCATTGCAGGAGTGCTGCCTACAAGGTCATTCATGACTCTTCATGGTGGAGTAATTAACTTTGTTAGAATAATGTGGAGTTAGTTAGACTATTGAGGTTTGATAGGGGCTCTAATGGGTTAGTGTTTGACTATCAAGCCTTCCTTGTACCTATATATTGTACAATCTCAAACTTCAGGAGATATCAGAAAAGACAGTGAGTTGAAGTAAGCTTCTCTTATAAACATTAACATGGTATCAAAGCCATCGAGAGTGAGATAGCGGGACGTGATCGGAACAACAGGGCGACGCCAAAGCAGGAATCATGTCGCTATCAGAGCCACCACGCACCGATGCTTCACCTCTGCTCCGACGCCATGCGTCGGCGCGTGTGGTGATTTTCAGCGACATCCCCGGCCGAGACTTGCACCAGTCGACTTGCCTCCGTGAGCGTGTTTCGTCAAGGTATGTTTTGAAGT
This sequence comes from Ipomoea triloba, assembly GCF_003576645.1. NCBI lineage: Eukaryota > Viridiplantae > Streptophyta > Magnoliopsida > Solanales > Convolvulaceae > Ipomoea > Ipomoea triloba. The sequence continues at coordinate 7,150,247 of NC_044927.1, read as the reverse complement.
GTTTTTGGTTTGTTGAGTTTTTGGGCTTTGAGAACCTGCGAGAATCTGCTTTGTTTTTCATTCGTTTCGTCCTAGGTTGAAGGGTTGAACATGGCAGAGGGGAGTAATAGGAATATTACTATTGTATCTACGCCATCCAAATTAATTGATGTTATATTAACAACTGATGGGTCTGATTTTGCTGAATGGAAATTTTTTATTAAAATTGATTTAGATGGAATGGGTAAAGGTGGCCATTTAGATAAAGATGGCCGCTCAGATAACACAGCTAAAAAGGAATAAGAAGTTGATGATAAAGCTTGTTATCACGGATAATTAATTATATTGATAGAAAAGTAATCTTATCAATGCAACACTGTACTACGTTGAAAGAGGTGTGGAAGTTAGTGTCTGAATGGTTTAGAGGGTCGAGTAATTAGAGGAAATTGTACCAGCTGTCTCAAGATGTCTATCGACCTAGTAAGAAAGGTCGAGACCTGAGAGAATACTATTATGATTTTAAAAGTTTAAGTGAAGCTTTATGTTCTGCAATGCCTATTACAATTGATGTGCAGAAAATGAAAGCTCAACGTGATCAATTAATTGCCTTTGGCGGATTTTCAGGCTTGACAAAGAATATGAGGTTCTTAGGTCACATTTGTTGGGACACAAGGAGTTAGGGTCATTGAATCAAGTATTCTCTCAGATACATAATGTTGTAGTAAATACTAAATACAGACAATAATGAACTTCCCGAAAAGTGTTTTTGTGTCACATGAAAACAATGGTGAAGGAAGTGCATTTGTGTCACAAGGGAATTATACCAACGATGGGTATAATAGTCGAGGAGGTGGAGGCGGTCGCTATCGAGGGCGTGGTAGTTCTAGAAGAGGTTGTGGAGGAGGTCGTGTAGGACCGAGGGTATGTTTCAACTGTGGAGAGCCAGTTCATTTCCGAAACCAATGTCCAAAGCCACTAAGGCAACAAAGATTTGCTAATACAACTTCTGGATCTGAAGGACATACGGTGGTTATGACAGATGAAGAATTTGCAATGTTCAGTCAACTAAAGGTGTCCTCTTCCCTGTAGTCTCCATTTCAGTTTCCATCCAATCAGCCTTCTTTTGCAACCTTTGTCCAAACAGGTAATCCTGTAGCGTGTGTGTCTTCTTCGTCTACATAATGGGTCATTGACTCAGGGGTTAGTAACCATATGACAGGTAATTCTAATGTTTTCTCCACATATTCTCCCCCCAAACCTGGGGTTGCGGTTACTCTAGCGAATGGGTCACTTGTTCCAATTTTAGGTAGGGGTAGTGATAGGTCAAGGGAGAGATTGTTGGTTCGATTTCAAAATATTGATTATTATTATCCTTTAGGATCTCAAAGGTCATGTAACATATTGGTTAATTTTTTTTTTGAGTACTATTGACTCTGTTACAATGTACTGATGTAGTATTTGTTCATAACTACTTTCTCAACCTACTGAAGCACAAAGAGACAGCAGCGCCTCCACTGAAACTCGAACTCACCCCCTTCCACATGGGGTGAACCGGGTGCCACTAGATTTTGACATTATTGTTTGTAACATAGGGGTGTTAAGATAGGGAACTAACATTTACATTGAATTGAGCAATTAACAACATATTGAATATGGGTATTGTGGCTAGTCAATTACATTTTTTTTTAGTACTATTGACTCTATTACATTGTAGTATGACTAGTATCTGTTCATCTATACTTTCTCAACCTATTGAAGCACAAAGAGTCATACTACCTCCACTGAGGCTCGACCTCATGACTTCCCATATGGAAGAGTCACTACATGTCATTTGAGCACAAGGTGTGCTTGACACATATGATAGGGTATAAATGATCCTTCTCATGCCACTTTGTTTCTTGGGAACAAGCTAGAAGTAAGAAAGTTTTGATAGAATGAGAGAATCCATTGGTTTTACAACTGAGGCTGCTAAGAACTTGTCTAGCCGAAAGAAACAAGTCAATCACTTATAAAAAAGTTTTCATCAATCACCACGCCGATTAAACAAGCTAAAGGATGTCTTAACATTAAATAGTTTTTTTATATTAGATATTATTTTAGCATAATATCGCAAAGGTTATAATCCTTATGGGCAATAAGTTTGGCCAGACTTATTTATTGTTATTAAAATCTTATCAAAGTTTATTTGGTGTTAATTTTATTTATTTTTATTCAAAGGAAGGGGAACACCCGAAAAAACTAGGTCACTCTAGCCACTTGACACCAAGCCGGAACACCAAAAACATCATCCTTGAGACGATCTCATCAGGTGATCTCATCTCCACCTGATCAACCACATGCATGCCCCGCAAAAGGCTCCCGGACATCCCAGCTAACATGTCTACCGCTCTATTCTGCTCACGGACCACATGAATGACTTGCGACCCATAAGCCTCCTTAACTCACGTTTGCAAACATAAAGAACTAAAGAAGGTTGTGTGCACTCTGCTACATTGTTAATCCTCACATTAGACTTGATGCCCTCAACTATGTCCTTAGAATCGCCCTCAAAAATGACACGTTGGCAACCCATGTATTGCCCAAACTGAATACCTTTAAGAAGCACCCAAGTCTCCGCCACACTTGCAGAACAAACTCCAATGCCATGAATAAATCCTACTTTCATTAAACCATCTTCATTTATCCTGTGATGGCTTGAGTGGTGAAGGTGAAGCTCTTTAGGCTCGCTGGAGACATCATTGCATTTGCCTTCTTCCACGCCTATGCCGGAAAATGCTATATTGGTGGCAGCTTTGCTGACCTCCTGAGTCCTGGTACATAATATGCTGTTTTTTTTGGAAGTCATACAAGAGCGCTGTATGTAATACAGGAAAAGGCAATAGCAGGGGGTAGAGAGGAACCAAGGGTGGATCAGAAATCGGTTCCAAAATGCAGAATAGTTCTACATAATAACAAATCATATTCTGTTGCAATTTGTTTTTGTAAAAACATACATGTCAAATTCCTCCTCTAGCAATATATTGTGGCCGGTCCTGCACTTTTGAGACTAGACTATAAAGGAAAGGAATTACTTTCGCTTCTTTGATTTTACAGGAGGCTTCTCGGTAGCTTCACCTTCATCTTCATCTTCGTCTTCAGAAGAAATCTCTTCTGGGTCATCGGGTACATCATTTGGAACATTATGCTTCGTGATGTAGTCCTTCAGTATACTCATGCTTTGCTCCTTCATCGAGACCAATTGCTCAGATACAATTCCCTTGTTCACCTCAACCGAATATGTTTCTGACCCAAGGTGAAGGGTTGCTTTAACTTGCGGACAAAAGGTGTCTTGCATTTGAGCATCCATGTGAAACAGATGATGCCTGCACCATTCAACTTGTAAGCTTTACAATGCCTAATATCACAAGTCATTTTTCTCCATTCCATTATTTTATGGCATAGACTCAAATTATACTTTAGGGGCTTAGCCAAAAACGGATGTAGATGAATTCAGTACAAATTTTTCTACATATACTAATGGGGAGAACAGGCAGAAAGAACATTGCAACTTAAAACTCTCCATACGATCAAGATAAAGAAAAATAACTCAAGTGGTTAAGTTTCGGCAAGCAGAGGCAAGTGCAGTGAAACTATACTAGAAGAAAGTTTTTAAGACTTACGAGTTATGAGCAGAGTTTCCCGCACAAAGAAATAACCAAATATTTACTGAAGTGTACAATTGAGCTCCTTGAGTTACAGAGTAAAAGAATGCTAAACTTTGCACATATACAAGCTACTAAAATGTCAAATCATTCTTTTCTTGCTAAAAGCAGCCATCCACAGAAATAGGTCCAATATGCATTCATCCTTTTACTTGTGGAATAGATTATACTTATAGATTCCATTGTACGCATTACACTATCTAGTTTTGACTTCTCTCATCTTTTATCAGTCAAACCTTACTGTTTCCAGTAATTCGAATACAACCTCAGCCGCTCAGCGGCAAGTTCCACCAAACTAAACCTGTGTCCTCAGTCCTATTTTCTTGTCCAAAGTAAATTTTAATATCAGCATGATTGTTGTCCTACACAAGTTTCAGAGATAATACATTTCACCTACAATTGGTTAAGGCCATATCCAATGTTCTAGAAGACGCTAGGCGCTAGTCGGGCACCTAGTCGCTAAGTTGCCGACTAAGCAGCCGGGTAATTATATACATATATAAAGGCAGTGGGCAGCGAGGCAGTGAGCACTACTTTAGACTGTTATAATCCGCCAAACTGGTCAACTACATATGTTAGATTGTTTTTTAATTCTTTTGGTTTTAACCATTTAGGCATTCACTATTTTTAAATTCACAATTAAAAGAAAAAAAACACTCAGTTGACTCGCCCAAGTTGGGCGCCTAGTTGCCCGGCTGACTAAAAGCCGCATAGGGCTAAAATCCCCCTCGGCCTAGGGGCGCCTAGGCCGATTTTTACAGCACTGGCCACTTCAACCCAAATTGGACTCAACTCTTAGCCCTTTACCATTCTAAGTTCACACCCCTCAATAGCCATTAAATTCCACAAAAAGGAGAAGTACTCCTTATCCGTAAACTACTCGCATGAGCAAGCATCAACATTTTCATGTAACAGTGTCTCTAAAACTGAGGAAAATGAATGGCTGGCAGGATTTGGAGGAAGTGTGCTCATGGCAAGTGGTTATTGATAACCAAACAATCTTTTTCCCAAAGCTTGGAGAAATGCTTACCTGGACACATCTTTAGACCGTTTTCAGAACTAATTGTGAACAAGAAAGAAGCAAAGCCCATTTGGCTCAAAGGATAAATATTTTTGTTGGCACCTTAAGATTAGAATATGCTTTCAAACATTAAATTAAGCAGTTTAAAGTTTGAACCCAATTTTTCTGTAGTAAAGGACATCCTACATCGGTTTAAAACCACAAAAGTAGTGCAGCATTCAAAATATAGGTTCAGTTCAAATATGAAATCCCAAGAAAAAAAAAATAAAAATTGAAAATAAATAAATAAATAAATAAAGGAACGGGAAAAGCTGGAATAATTTGAAGTACATCAACGCATAAAAAAATTAAAAAAAAATTACCTGACTCAGAGAGGCGATCAAATGAATTTTTTTGGAGAGCTGCAGGCGCCAGGCGGCAGAAGAACAGTGCCAGAGGACTAGGTTTCTTAGGGCGAATTGAATGACAAAATGAACAAGATGAAGAAAGATTTGGGATTATTTTCATTCTAGACCCTGCCAATACTTATTTGCAAATTTCAGCCCCTTTTCTTATTAAAATTACTTTATTGTTATTATTACGTATTATTTTTTGTTTAGAACACGAGTAGTCTTGAATAGACCCTAACTATAAGAAACACATTTAAGTCCATCATACTCATACTAATTCCCCTTAAGTGCAAAGTGTTTACTATATTAGTTTTTTCATACGAGATGAGATTTCAACTCTCGACCTCTTTTAAGGGATGAGTGTGCACAACCACTAACGTCAACAAAGTTGATTTCCTATTTTTATTTACTTAAAGAATGGCACAAACATATTTTTTAAAAAATAAGTGTTATGTACATTTATTATGTGTATATAGTCTTAACCAAGGGTAATAGAGACAGCCAAATACACGAAGTTTAGTGTATTTTGGGGGAGTTTGAAAAAGAACTCCAAAAGGAGAGTGACAATGAAGTGTAGGCGTATGCATTCAGTTTATAAGATAAAAAGCTATGGCAAAGGCATAGGTCCAAAATGTAAGAAGCATGGATGCATGTGTGAGAAGAGATAAGTCGGTTTCAACTATATGTCAATGACATTTCTTAGCAAAAACCATTATGATGTGGTATGTGGGGTGAGTTTTTAAATGGGTTATTCTGTTTAAAGAGATAAAATTGACTAGAGCATTATCGGAATAGAGGGTACAAATTTTGTGTTTAAATTGATTTTCAACTAAAGCTTTAAACTTGACAAAATATCATATACTTGGATTTTCTTTTGATGGGATAAAATCAGATGTATTTGGAATAGTGATCAACAAAGAAAACATAAAAGTGAAAGTTATCAACTGAGAGTACTAGTGAATTCCAAACATATGAGAACATTATCTCAAGAGGTTTAATGGATTAGAGACTAGAAGGGACATAGAAAGGCAGTGTATGACTTCTATTGCAAAGGCAAGCATTACAATTAGATGATATTCTATTTGACACTAGTAGAGAAAATTTAGAGAAAATAAGCTTCATTATTGACTTGGAATGATGACTAAGCCTTGAATGCCATTCTATGTTGGTAAATTGAGACTAGGTTTTTACGAATAGACAGAACATATTTTGTATAGTACATATGTTCCCACCTATCACTAATTTTTCTCCAAATATAACTTCAATTGTTGTCCATGGTTGCCTCCAAGAAAGTAGACTTCGGATAGTACATGGCCTTATACACCTTCTCTGCAAGGCTGTTATAGACTTTGGATTGTGTGATTGCAGTATTTGAAAGGAACTTGTGAATACAAAACAACGTAATCAATTACATATATATTAACTTTGTGTGTTCATATACAAATTGTGAATATTTAAAAGGTAAATTGTGAACATTTCGTATGTAAATTGTGTATCTAAGTGACTAAGTCAAAACAACATCACTACATCATCATTCAAAATTCGGATCCATCTTGCAAGAGGACCCGGGTTCACAAAATAATTTGCCATGAAGATGAGGGCCAACAGTCCAACACTCTTGATGAAGAAGATTTAACTTAACCCTTCAAAACCTACACCCAACCCACGAGATAAAGTCCAAACTCTCAATGTACACCCTTAAAGGCTAAGACGCTTATTCGATCAAGTTCAAGCCCAAAGAGAGACAGTAGACATTATGGTTGTGCAAGCAAATCTCAAAGGCTGATGAACACTATCTTTACTTTTTAATGGTGTTTTCTACGTACTTTTGATTACTGAATTTAAAAAAATTAGTTATATTTACTTTCTAAAGTATTAAAAATATGCTACTTTTAATTTTTCAAAAGTTAAAATCGACATTTTTAAAAATCAAGAAAAGTGATCAGGCCACTTGGGCCAAGCTTATTTCCCTTTGTTTATTTACAACCTTTGTAGCCCATGATATTATTGTAACTTTGTAAGGTTAGTGGGTTCTATCAATCTAATATACATATTGTACTTGATATTAACCCGATTTTAAGGTGGGCCCGATCTATTAAAAGCCATCAAGTAGATAACTATTAATTACTTGGAAAAATTCGTACAATTTTGTCACATTAATAGAAATCAGTTCAATTTTAAGTTTAGTTTGATATGCAAATCAAAGAAAAACATTTGGTTTGATTTTAATTTAATAAAATTTTAAATAAAAATATTCAAATTGATTAAAAATTAACCTTCAAACTAAAATATTCAATTTATTTGTTGATTTATACATGTGTGTAGGGCGGAAGGGGTTGGACTGCCGCCGTTGGAGGTTGTTTTGCACCACCCCCTCCCCCCAAAAAAAATTAATTTAAAATTTTAATATTAAATTAGTTTAAAAAGTTTTAAAACTAAAATTTTCAAAATCAGTTAATTGGTTCAAAAATGTAAACAAAGTTCAGAAACAATTTAAATACTATGTATAATGTTAGTCGTCCAAAATCATACAAATATTATTAATTATATTAATTTTAAGAGAACTAGCTAATTCTTTTTTTTAAAAAAATTAGTATCAACTATTCACTCATGTTATCATTATATTATAACCAATTAAACATTTTATCATGTTAACTGTAACAATATAATATCAAATTCTAAAATTTAAAAATAGTAAGAGATAGATGAATACATTTTGTACATTAACATAAATATAAGAGATGAGTTCAATTTTGTTAAAATACAAAATATATCACTTATTTTTACAACTTTTTAAATATTCTACATTAATATGATTAAAATGGAAGTGACTCGCTACAATCAATTATTATAGTATATATACAAAATACTTATATTTTAAGTTTTTTTCAGTACTACATACTCTGTTACAATGTAGTATCTGTTCGAATATACTTTCCCAAACTACTGAAGTATAAAGAGGACCTCTTATTCGGAAGAGCTACTTTGTGTTATTAGACCACAAGGTTATTGGCACTTATATTTTAAGATTTTAAGATAATTTTGAATAAAAAAATTTATAAATAAATATGCTAAGTTATAGTTTGAGAGTCGTCAAAAGAATTTATGATTTCGCCCAAAGTAGATATGATAATCTAAGTTTCTTATGAGGAAGATTGATAAGCATGTATGCAAACCAAGCAATATTGTACGGACTACAATGAAGTTCACGTGGAGGTTTGGGTGGTGGGGCGGGGACACACTATGAGTCTATGTTGCATGATTGAGAGATGAGTGATAGGCTAGCCACAGCCCACAATCCCCACATGTATATATGATAATTGATCATCTGTCGGCCTTATAATTTGTATCAGTGTCGGTGGGGAAAGCTATTGCTGTCCACGGATAAGAACGACGACTATACCAAAACCCACGCCTTCACTTTTTATGTGAACCAAAGATTATTAAGAATTTGAAGGTTTTTCGCACATTAAATATACCATTTTAAATTTGTCATAATTTATTTCACTTAGATTACTCGATTTAGACTTTTTTTTTTTAAAAAAAAAAAATGAGAGAGAGAGAAAGTAGCTCAAATGCGGTCGTGCAGCTTCATCTGTGTCGTCCGATTGGATTAATCTAATGGTGGCAATTGCAGTTCACGTATATTAAGTGAAGGGTGTTATGGTAATTTTAGTGTTTATATTACGTGAATTGAAATTGTGCATTTTAGTACATGGTGTGGTGCGTTTTATTACGTATGTTGATACATTAACTGTATTGTGGAATGATGTGTTTTAATCCATCATCTGGTGCATTTTCATACGTAGAATGATGTGTAACTGTGTTGTGGAATGGTATGTTTTAATCCGTCATATGGTGCATTTTAGTACATAGAATGATGTGTATTTTAACACATATTTTCTAATAAGTGTAATAGTGCATGTTTATAATCTGGGATGAGAATTTTCAATAAGTCGAATTGTGCATTTTAACACGCGTTGTGGTGCATTTTAATACGTAGAATGATGCATATTTTAGCATCTAATATGTGTAAATAGTGCATGTTTATAATCTGACATGAGTCACGTTGTGGTGCATTTTAATACGTAGAATGATGCGTTTTATTACGTACATTGATTAATTTTAAGTGAATAGGTGCATTTGGTTATAGTGTGGAATTGTGTGTTTTATTTGTCCTCTAGTGCATTTTAGTACGTAGAATTGTGTGTATTTTACCACATATATATTGCGTGTTGATTTGACGACTTGTTGTAATCTAATGGCTGCAAAATAGCTGCACGGTCACACCTAAGGAGCAGGTCGCACATGAACTCTAATATATATATATATATATATATATATATATATATATATATTAATAATCTTTAACTTTGTTTTGTTTCTTTACTTTTAAATTGTCATTTTAGTTTAAACCCGAAAAGTGATGCCAATATTTTAGGTGTTTTAGTGTTTCACTATAACCATTCCGATCAAAGGAAAAATAACTCATTTTGACAGAAATTGTTTATCGAAATTTTTAATCAGAAGACATTTTTTGAATTATTATCTCATGTTCAGTTCTTTCTCTCCCCCTCGACAAAATTTACTGTGGACCATGGTAAAAAACGGTGTCGTTTCTTTTAATGAAAAGAAATAGCACCCATTCTGTCCAACTAACTCCTTTTTTATAGCGTATTCAGTTTCATTTTATATATACTATAGTTTCATTACAACACAACTAATGTATTATTTTAATTCAGCTACGGTTTCATTTGACAATATACACTCAATATGTGAGACATGTTTTATTTTATTTTGAACACATCATAAATACATGATTAGTTAAGCATAATGACCGCCGTTCCTTTTTACTTAAAGAAACAATAGTGTTTTTGGACCATGGTGCACCCACACCCCCCTTCTGCTCTTTGCGTGGTGTCATATGAGCAATCATTATTCCATGGACCATGGCAGGGACGGAGCTATAGTGGGGCAGTGGGGGTAGCTGTCCCCACTCAGCCCACCCCATCCCATATATATCCTTGTATGTATATATGTATATATATTATATAGTACATGTTTTAGATATAAATACATGAAAACATATATGATAAACAATGGATTAGCTAGACAAGATGGTTGATATGTTTGTTACCTTATGAAAGGTTGTATGCTTGAATCATGTAGGTAACACAATCTTAATGGCGCTTTTTTTTTTATGACTTTTTTTTTTAATTTTATACTCCGTGTGTGTGTGAGAGAGAGAGAGAGAGAGAGAGATCAATGGCCTATTAAAATATGGATTCGGTTGAGTTAGACTAAATAATAAAAATCTTGACCTAACTCACAATTCAAAAGAACTCATTTTTGTTCTTCAATCTCTTTAGTTTAATGTTAATACATTTATCATCAGTCATTAAGTCATTGATTGTGGTTCACCTTATAAGGTAGACGGATTGCATAAGATTCATTTATAATATACTGAAAGTTCATAGAGAGTGAATTTTTAAGTGGCTATCTACAACACGAGTGCTTATGCACCAAGCCTCCTCTTGTTACTCTGTCATTTATTTACACTAGTAGAGATTTTACACAAGAAAAATCGCATTTTTGATATTTTTTTGTCTTCGTACCTCTTGAGCTCCACTTCTAGTATGTATGTTGCTTGCTACTAGCCGTGTTTGTCCTCCCAGGAATGCTACAAACTTTGCTACTTTTATTAGCATCCTTGTTAGTATTGTCACTTCCACTTATAGTAGCCAATGTTACTTTAAGCAATTACTTAAGTGTGCTATTTTTAGCATCGTTGTTAGCATCCATGATACTTCGTCTTTTAGTAGCTATGCTACTTCTAACATGCTACTTCTAACATTCTTGCTACATTATCTGTGGACTCGGATTCACCTTGCAAGGTGAACTTGGGTCCAAAACGACGTAGATACACAGTTTACATACTAAATGTTCACAATTTTACACTTTTAAAATTCACAATTTGTATACTACAAACACACAATGTTAACATATACGTAATTGATTACCTTGTTTTGTATTCGCAAGTTCATTTCAAATACTGCAGTCACACAATATTAACATATTAGGATTTGATGACCATGTATTGTATTCACAAATTCACTTCTAAAACTGTTATGTGTTTTGAATTAGAAACACAATTTATATTCTAGAAGTTCACAATTCCTATACTAAAAATTTACAATTTAATCTTTTTAAAATTTAGTACAGTTTTGTATTCACAAATTCCCTTCAATAGTTGTTATGTGTTGTTCACAATTCTAATACTAAAATACACAATTCAATGTCGTTTAGGACCAGGGTCGGGTGGATCTTGGTCCACGATGTAACAACGGTTTGCTACTTCAATAAAATGTAGCCAAGAGGAGCTGTGTACCTTTAATATCACCTTCCTTCCTAACAAGTTCTACCAACTTTGCTACTTGGGCTTTTGCTACTTCCTTTTCTCCAATTAATCTTGAAATTAATGTTCACCATTTATACGTCATTTTCTCCTCTCTTCAAATAAATTTTATTTGTGTTCCAATTCTTTCTTCAAAATTATTTTTTTTTAGAACATTAATTTTTCTTTAAATTTTCTCCTTTTTATCCTTAAATTACAATTTTGTCATTTTCTCCGTTTTTCCTCAGATTCCAATTTCAATTCCTTTTTTCTGCTCAATAAAATAATTATGCTCTACTCTTTAATTCATTTACAACTTGTCTATATCTTCTTCTCTTCAAATTAGGCGGTGCTTCCCAAATCAAATTTAAAAACAAATTTCTCCTAGACACTAATACATTTACAAAATAAAATTTTGGGGACTTTAATTTTCCAACAAAAATGAATTTTGACTCATCAAAATCTTATTACAAATATTTCTAACCGTCATTTTATTATCTACAATGTAGAGTATATAAACATCTATAATGTGCACTAATGAAACAGAGAGGATTTCTAACTATTGAAAAAATGGTCGAACATATAATATTTATAATTGAAAAATTGAATTTTCAATCACTTTAAAGATTTGAAAAAAAAAAATGTAATGCTATTTCAGTATTTCTAGCCACCCGTAGAAAGTGGTTTCAAACCAACAAAGGTAAGAAATTTAGACAATTAAGGGTGTGCTGATTTGCACAAGGGAATCGGAATTGGAATGAGGATCAAATACTTAATAATGGTAATGAGTTTTGTGAAAGTATTTTGCATGTTTGGTAGTAGGGTGGAATTGGAATTATTACCAATTTAATATTGATGTTTGGTTATGTATGACCTTATAATGGAAATAAAAGTTTAAAAAATACAAAAATAAAAAATTAAGCCAATTGATCTTAAGATAATAAATAAGCCAAAATTGGCTGATAGGCTGATTATTTACCAAACAGGGCCATTGACATTCAAAGCACCAATATGAACAAAAAAATAAAAATAAAAATCTAAAAGTACTAATCCAAATTTAAAAATTATATTTTTTGAAGATAAACGTAGCTATTTCATTAATTCATAACATAAAACGTTTACATCAACTATCAATGAAATGGTAAACCATTCCTTACAGTCAGACATAGAAACAACTTTTCTAACTATGCTATAGAAAACTTGAATCGTAGACTGTTTCATAATTATGAAGCTATGTTCCTTCAAGGAGCTTAAAGCTTCATCAAAGATCTGGGTCTTCGTCATCATACTTTTTTGCTCGCCCAGGATATAAGATCAACACTTGCCGAAACCAAACTAAACGATTTATGCTAATGATAATGAAAAGCTCGTGAAAGTAACGAGAGGAAAACACAATAATAGAGAAAATAAAAAGTGGTAAAGTCAAAGTAGGGTTGGGAGTTCAAGACTACCAACACAAACCTCAATACCTACCTACTATTATTTTATTTAAAGGGAAAGAAAACGGAAGAAGAAGATCTATGGCGGTGGTCGGAGGCGGACGGAGCTGCGACGGTGGTCGGGGCGGAAGAAGAGCCAGAGCAAACGTAGAAGGTGACCAAAACCGCCGGCTCAAAGCTCCATTAGAGCTCCGGCCGGAGGCCGGCAGTGGAAGCCGAAGTTGAGCAGCAGAGAAAGGCTTTTGGTTTTAGAGAGAAAAGGGAGGCAGCATTAGGGTTTTGCTTGGGATTAAAAATTATTTTTTAAAAAGTTGTTAACTAAACATTAATTATGATTTTGATTTCCATTCTTGGTGTGTAAACTTATGAACCAAACATTTTCCCGTGATGGTAAGAAATTTATAAATAAATAAATATCCTTCTTCCTTCTCTACGTCTCTCATCCTTGTTCTCTTTTCCTTCTTTCTTCTCTTCTCTCTCCCTTTTTCTTTATTCACCATTTATTAAAAATAATATTTTTTTTTCGAAATTTTGAAGCAGTGGTCAACCACTAAAGCCAATAGAAATTAAAATAAGTTTTCTACTAAGGTAATGAATTTTTTATCACCCCACTACCAATGCTTGGACTTTTCAACCATCATTCATTATGGTAAATTTTTTTTTTTTAAATTCCACTTTTTAAGTAATCGAAAATATACAAATTTTTAAGTAGTAGAAGTTTTGAAAATTCTCTACAGCATTGATGTAATAAATACTCGTATTGTACTCGGTTGCAGTGGTGTAGTCTCGGGTAGCTCTATGCTTGTATCTGAGGTCAACCATTCCCGAATTTAAGTTAGCTGTCCCGCCAAGCATTTAATGTGCTTTATATAGAAGTCTAGAGAGAACACATGCCTAGAGTTCGACATGCTAGCCATGTGTCCTCCATGCATCGATCATGATAAGTGCGGACCTAATAGTATGGTTTTACGTGCATGCCTTGAGATTCTTGACACCAGAGTAAAGATTGTGTGATCATACAGTGCGTTGGGGTCGTACTCCTCCTTTAGTTATAGGATTCCATGCTCGAGAACAGTCTTCCCAACCAAACGTGGTCGGGAAGACTATTCCGAGTGAAAAGCACACTCAATTAATTAGGGAACCTCACTCCCGACCAAGATCAAGCCAGGAAAGCATAAAAATGGCCACATGTGCTCGGAAAATGAATCACATAATCCTTTATACGAATACCAAGCACATATATAAATATTTGAGTAAGGTATAATCCCTATCAAGTATTTAATTATAAAAAAAAAAAGATTTCACCAAAATTAATAACTTCAAGATCTTATATTTTCAAATTAAGATACTATTAAGCTTATATTTTCAAATAAAAATATCATTATCTTGCTTATATTATTAAATATTAAATTACCAAATGCGTCAGCGTGAATAACCTTGATTAGCTAGCTATAACAGGTAGACCTTGATTCCCTTTTTCCTTAAAATATTCTATCGGAATATCATGGCAGAAAGCAAGATTCCACGAGATCTTGCAAGAAATTCTGCTTAAAAAAAAAAAACAAATAAATAAATAAATAGCGAAAGCTATCAACTCTTTCAAACTCTAAATCTACAAGTAATGCAAATTCAGTCTGGCATCTAACCACCATCAATACAATATCAATATTTGACCACACCTAACACCAGCTACATGCCATCATTTATATATAATAACTTTCTATTGTGTTTCATTCTACTTTTCACTTTATTTAAATAAAAAAAACCATATATAAAATGTTTTTATACCATGATATCATAAAACACCTATATATATATATATATATACACACACACACACACACACACATAGAGTATGTATCTAGATCGAGTTTGTTCAATACTGTTTACTCAAGCATATTTTAACTAAAAAAAATTAAACATAAATAAATAAAGAGATGTTAAATTCTCCTATTAAATTTACTTATTGAATATTATACGGTTTCTAAAATTGATCCCTAAGTATTTAATTTTTCTGCATTTGGTGTATAATTACTAATTTCTCGTCATATTTGGACCTTTAATTTCAATCAATTTTCTGATCAACTTTATCCCTTTGTAAATTGTTAATTTCCCAACTTAAATTTAGTTGATGTGACAAGAATTTGATAGTCATACATCAAATGTGAAAAACTGATAATCAAAGGTAAAATTTGGAAGATGTACAATATTTGTGGACCAAAGTTAAAATACACACACAAATATTTACCTATCGATATTTACCCTTTGATGTGGCACTTCTTGATCAATTCATTTGTGGATTCAATTAGTAAGTGAATTTTTAAAATTAATTGCTTAGCAGTTAATAAATATAAAAAATTTATTAGCGTGAAGTAAATTCTGAAATTTTGAAAGGAGTGGATGAGTATGTGAAACATGATTCTTATACTAAATGATAATCAAGGTCAATTCTTGTTAGTACTTTTTTTATCGAATTTGTCAACAGGTTTATCCCTACAAAAAATAGAGATAATAACATTTTTGTGGGGGGCAAATTTTTCTTTTTAATAAGACCAAAATACTTCACTTTTTCAAAAATAAAAAAACCACATGGTTGTTGGATACTTGAAAAGATTCCTTTCCATGTATATTCACTTTCAATCATTGTCCTTTGAAGACTGAAGAGGAAGCCAGACAGCACTTTAAAACCTTGTCACAAAGTCACGAATAAAACAAGCTAGAAAACAAACAAAACATTAGGAGGGAGTGGGGCAACAAAGAATATGCAATAATTTGGTTGATGAAGATAAAATGACCATTAATTCAAATAAGAAAATCATCCAAACCACCATGATTGTACATCAAACTTGGCCAAGGCCTTATTGGGGTTCAAGGGCAGAATAGTTTTTCATCAGCTAAGATAGGAAAAACAGGAAGATAAATATGCCCCCTCCAAACAAAGCAACTTTTCAACATTTTTATAGGGTACAAGTACATCTATATCAAACCAACCCAAACCTCAGCTTCAAACACCACTCATTCCTTGCCATCAGCAGCACGGAGCGATCCAAGTTGCACCGGGGCTTGGGTTCCCACCACCTTGGAAGATCCATATGTGGAGAGATCGACGCCTTGAGCTTTCTCCTTCTCGAGCTGTTCCTTGATCCAGAAGTAGGTGATTCTCAACCCGTCCTGCAAATATTGCAATCCCTTATTTAGTAACAGCCGAATTGTATTCTGAAACTGTACTTGTTAGTCTTTAGAATGGTCAGAGTTTGGCTCTTAAGACGCGTACCTTCAATCTCATTGTTGGAGCCCAACCAAGTTTCTCCTTGATGAGAGTGTTGTCAGAGTTTCGACCACGGACACCTTCTGGCCCGGGAATGTGGTGAATCGGCAGCTTCTTCTCATCAAAGCTAAGAACCATCTCAGCCATCTCATTCATGCTAACCATCTCATCACTTCCAATGTTAACAGGCTCCCGAAAGTCTGACTTTGTTAACCTGCATCGAAAGATCATTTGGCGGGCGAGTTCAATTTCATAATAAACCACATCCATCATAAGCAACAAAAGGTACACTGAACTGTCGTTAACATAAGAATGCAAAGAGCTAACTAGAATCTCACATGATCAAAATTACACCGCTCCTGAACACGTTGGATTAAAATACTATGGTCTACAAGAATAACTAAAGAGGAGCTTTAACACAATTTTTGATCCACCAAATGTAGGATGACTCCATTGAAGAAATATGCAATTGAGCAGTACTTTGGTTTACCACTAAAGTGCTCACCTGAGAACACCTTCAACACACTCATCGATGAAAGTAAACGAACGAGTTTGAAGTCCATCTCCCCACATTTCGAATTTATCTGTTGAAGTTAACGCTTTTCTACAGAAAGCAGCAGGAGCTTTTTCCCTTCCACCTGTACCAGTGAACCAATGTAACAATTTGAAGCAACCAATTAACAGATTATTCATGCACCTATCCATAGTAATTAAATAAATTACCTTTCCATGTTCCAAATGGACCATAAATGTTGTGGAACCTTCCAATACGGCATTCAATTCCAAAATCTTTGTTGTAATGCTTGCACAATTCTTCGGTCGCAAGTTTCTCTAATCCATATGCATCTTGAGGCTTGAATACAAGCAGATAAAAATATAATTACAACCGTAATTTTGGATGTTTCTGGTAGCCAAACAAGACCAAAAGATGGCAAGGAGTAAAAACAAACCTCAGCAGGCCATGCATCAGATTCCTTCAAACTCACATTAGTCTCTAGTTGCTTGAATTCAGGGTAAATGCATGCACTAGAGGCATAGAAGAACCTGAATGAAGCCAAGGTTCAGATACAAAACTTTCTGAAGAACCGTATATGCAAGCATAATTCACAGGACATAGATAGTAAAAGATTAGTCATAATGTCATATACAACTGAATCACATGAAAATACAGCAGCAGACCTTTTAACGCCATTAATCCTGGAAGCTTCCATCATGTTGAAGCTGATCATTGTGTTGTTGTACATAATAACAGAGTGATTAGACTGAATGAACCCCATTCCACCCATATCAGCAGCAAGGTTGAAGACATGGTCAACTCCTTGAGTGACCTTCAGACAATTGTCCATAACCCTCAGATCAACGAGATGAAA
The DNA here is from genome assembly GCF_003576645.1 of Ipomoea triloba. Lineage (NCBI taxonomy): Eukaryota > Viridiplantae > Streptophyta > Magnoliopsida > Solanales > Convolvulaceae > Ipomoea > Ipomoea triloba. The sequence goes on along the minus strand of NC_044927.1, from coordinate 7,132,686 downwards.
CTCATGACAGAACATGTCCTCAGTCATGTGCTCGTTTTTCTTCCAGTCAGAAGCAATAACGTAGTGGCCCTCGCTCTTCAGCCGGCGAGCAATGTGAGAAGCAATAAACCCTCCAGCTCCGGTAATGGAGATGCGGAGCTTCTCAGATGGCCAGTAAGGCTCCCTCTCAAGGTTCTCATAGGTGTAAGCACCATAATCAATTCCTCCAGAGCTTCCCATCCTAAACCACTTCAGTGAATCAGTAAAGTGTCTAAACTAAGAGTGCATTCACTAGATACTAGGAAAGTAACATAAAACAGTAACAAATCAACACAAATTAACATTGAACTGATGTGAAGCACCCAAAGTCTTTAACTATATCAAGTGTTTCCAAACACAATTTCACAACAAGCATATCCCAAAACTCAATTCCAACATCAGGGATAGAAAAGATTGCAACTCTTGACCACTATGGGTAGTTGAGGGCATTAGAGGTAGTCATGTAGACAAGGACTTGAATCACAAATAAAATAAAAAGGGAAGTAAGTAAATAAATTGATTGCAATTGAATGACATAAATGCTTTATAATTCAGGAGAGACATAGCAAGCAAACTCAGTCCCCTGAATTTCCTTCTAGAGCACAGTATTGCAGCCAAATAAAAGAGAGAAAACAGTATACCACTGAAAAACCTATATACAAATCAAAGGGGGAAATTAAAACCCACAAAGAAATCAAAGCAATGGTTCTAGAATGCAAAAGAAATAGTGTGAAAACACAGTCAAAGAACTGCAAAAGACCAAGACTTCTATCCCAGATTCCTTCTAAACAGAAATGAACACGCCGCAAAGATCTCCCTGTGAAATTGAAAGGGTATTCAAGATTCACGGGAAAACTTACATACACACCCGGAAAACCTGAAATTACCTCTAAGGTTGTAGTGTTGGCAACGAGAGAGGGAAGGGAGAGAGCGAGTGAATGGTTGAGAGTTGATAACAGAATATATGGGTAACGCTCGTTTCATAGCATGAATATTTATAGAGAAATTTGAGAAGATAGCAAATGAATACTGAAACCACTCGTTTCTCTTATCATTCAATTTAGGTAAAAATTTTGTGCATTTTAGGTAAATTCTGTGCATTTTAAATAAAATTTGTCTTAAAATATTTGATAAATCAGTCAAGATTATAAGTCTGTGCATTTTAAATAAAATTTGTCTTGTAACTTTAACTGATAAAATATTTGATAAATCAGTCAAGATTATTCTTATAATTGACTCACTCAATTAAGAGTACCAACTATCTCAATATAATATTACTCCATTATGTCATTATGTATAATTTTAATTTAGAAAAATATCTCAATATATTTAATTATTGCATTCTTTTTTAAGGTCCGCGTCCACCCGACTAATCCTCGCTCACTCCACAGGAACTGTTTTAAGGGAAATTGTCACTTGTAGGAATTGAACTCGGATTATCCCAAGGTTCTTCCCCTCAAAAAATCTTCTTTACCACTTAAGTTACCCCTTTGGGTTAATAATTACTGCATTTTATGTTAGAACTAGAAAATTGTTCAATATATAGCAGGTCTAGAAAAGAAAAAAAGATAGAGGTTACGGAGTACTTTCACCTTACATAGTGGACTCAGTTATATAAAAATAATATTACTGGTACATAAAAATGGAACTAATAATAGTGAATCTATATATTTATGTTAGTGAATTTATATACTTATAGTAGTGAATATTTGTGTCTATAGTAGTAAATTTATGAATAGTGAGTTTTATAAATCAAATTTATGTATATAAAGTAATTACTTTATATACTTTTAATTTTTTAAAAAAAATATATAACATGTAATTTAAATATCTTAATTAGAATTTTGAATGATATTCTTTTATATATTAATTTTATTTGTATACAAAAAAATTAATGATGTAACATTTTTTATCAGGATCCACAATATTACTGTTTTGATATATAACGGAGCATTAAACATTTTCTCCTTTATCCAAAAATAATTATCTTCCTTAAATTGAGAAGTTCGATAGGAAAAATATATAAATACAAAAATATTTATTATTTTATTATCCAATATATCATTTAAATAAGATTTGGAAATTTTAATATTTATTACATAACATCTATTGATTAATGCAAAAATGTCTAATAATCTTCAACCTATAGTGCAATTACTATTGGTAATCCAGGAAATATACTTATTAGTGAATACATTATTGAGATCTCCTATGTCTATTTATTTATCAAAGGAGACAATATTTTTTGAGCAAAGGGTGTAATATATATTCCACTAAAACCGTATTTAACTCTTTCGTAGTTGGTGGTGGATAGCAGGATAGGGATGGGAGTAACTATACCCACCACCTAACCTACTGTTATAATTTTAATTGAGAAAAAGTAAAATACCTCAATATTCAATGCATTATATGATAGTTATAAAATTCTTCCCTATATAACGGAGCATTAAATTGTACTTTATCATTATTTGTTACCAAAATGTTGAATCCCCCACTCCAACGATCCCTACGTCCCGACCTGACTGAGCATCTGAAAGGACGTAAATTATGGCAACACATATGCTAGACCTTTGTTTACTGCCCACAATGAAAAAGATTTTTTTGTTTGTGTGTGTGTGTATATCAAGGTCGGTTCTGAGCATGTCTAACGTGAGCAACCGCACATGGCACCTAATTTTTTGGGGTCCCATATTTATAAATTATAAAAAATTATATGTATATATAGTTTAGAGAGATTGCTTAGAAAGATTTTATCTAAAGAAAATATAGAGACAGTGAGTATATTGAATTCATTAAAGCAGATGAGTTGTTTTTCAAATGCTACTATTGCATATCGAATGTTATTGACTATCACAATTATTGTTGATGGAAATGAATTCTATTTTTAGCTAAAATTGCTTAGAGAGGTTTTATCGAAAGAAAAGATAGGGGGCAGTGAGTATATTGAATTCATTGAAACAGATGTGTTGTTTTCCAATCCTACTATTGCATATCGAATATTATTAACTATCCCAATTATTGTTGTCTTTGCATAAATGAGTTTTTCAAAGTTGAAATTGTTGAAATCTTACTTCTGATCAAGTATGAATAAAATTTTGATAGATGATCAAGGACTTTTGATGGATGATTTTGCGTCTAAATGCGCACAACGCATGTTAGTTTTTAAATTAAATTTTATATGTCTTTTAATTTTTATACAATATTTATATTTTGATACAACTTTTTGAACAACTATTATTTATATATAGAAATTAATTGAAAAAAAAAAACTCAAATTAAGATATTGCACAAGGCTTCAATTTTTATTGGAACGACCATGATATATATATATATATATATATATATATATATATATATATATATATATATATATATATATATATATATATGACGAGGGAACTCCGCTTAGGTTACCCATAATTAACTGGTTCAAACCAAGAGACAATAATAATAAATATTTTATTTTCTATTATGGGGAATAGTTTATTGTGAATTGTAAACTTTATATTTTTTAATTTTCTTAAAATAATAGAATTTTTAATGTTATCTATCAACTCTATTACAAGGTACTATGTAAAGAGTCAATACTCCACCACCGAGAATTTGATCCTATTGGCCCTTAAGCAGAGTCACAGAGGTGCCAACTAAGCACACGGTGCTTAACGATTGTGCCAACTAAGCACAATGCAAGGTGCTTGACGATTGTGATTTTTAAAATTTTTTTTGGGTTTAATATTAATTCCAAAATAATCAATGAACTATTAGATGTATAAATAAATAATGAATGAATAAATAAATGGTAAAGTTATACCTTATAGGTATAATATTATTAATCTATAAATATATATAAAAAAAAATAGAAGCATTTTCTCACCCATCCTAGGAAAAGACTTTTTTTTTTTTAATTTGAAATTGCAATTATTTTTTAGAAAAATTAAATAATAACATATGCTATATGTGTGTGTGTTAATTTAATTTATAGTAATGATTGTCTAAAATATGGGTTGTTATACAATGGACCATAGTCCACCTTTGAAGTAAACTAAACTAATTTTTTAAGTTTATTTTTTATAAAGAAATAAAATTAATATATAAAAATATGTCATTTAATAGCTCTAATTAAAATCTTTTAAATAATACCTATATTGATATTTTTACTTTAACGTTTTAAATTAGCATACGGTTACATATATTAGGTCACTATATTACATTCATTTTTAATATAATATCGATTAATCTTCAAAATATTGTAGGTTAATTTTTATAACATTACTACAAATATATGAAATACATTAAGGAATAAATTAATTTAATTACGTAAATATTGTTTATAAATGTATCTAAATATATACATGATTAGAAACTATATTAACCATACAAAATTTAATTTTAATTTTTTATGCTATGAAAATACATACATGACCAAATATATGGAAGTCTAACTATATTACGAGTATTATAGCTTAGTGTACATTTTAATATCTTTTCATTTTTTATTTTATAAAAAATTGATGATAACATTTTTTTTTGTACATCACACAAGTAAAATACTTTGGCCCTGTTTTGGTAGCATAATTAGCTTATCAACCAGCTTTTGATTTATTTGATCACTATTAGCTATTTGACTTGCTTAAACAACTAATATAAGTGTTTGATTAATTAACTTTTTATAACAACTTATTGCTCCAAAACGCTAAAATTCAAAAAGCTGCTCAAAAAAGCTTTTTCGATTAGCTTTTTTAGAAAGTCATTTTACATGTAATCAGCTAACAGCTAATTACCAAACATCTTTCTACAATCAACTAATACTATCAACTATTCAAACCAACTAACACAATCAATTAATAACTATCAGCTAACAACTATTTACCAAATACCTCATTTTATTTTATACGCATAAAGACACCATTGGATTACAAAATTGTTAGTATTATAAGGGGGAAAAAGAAAAAAGAAAAATAATGATTGGGTTTGTTCACTGTTGTAGGTCAAAAATTATGTTTAAAATGGACTGCATGATTATATGATAACGTCACTTGGACGCCTTGGATACATATCATTATATATATATATATATATATATATATATATATATATATATATATATANTAATTTAATTTATAGTAATGATTGTCTAAAATATGGGTTGTTATACAATGGACCATAGTCCACCTTTGAAGTAAACTAAACTAATTTTTTAAGTTTATTTTTTATAAAGAAATAAAATTAATATATAAAAATATGTCATTTAATAGCTCTAATTAAAATCTTTTAAATAATACCTATATTGATATTTTTACTTTAACGTTTTAAATTAGCATACGGTTACATATATTAGGTCACTATATTACATTCATTTTTAATATAATATCGATTAATCTTCAAAATATTGTAGGTTAATTTTTATAACATTACTACAAATATATGAAATACATTAAGGAATAAATTAATTTAATTACGTAAATATTGTTTATAAATGTATCTAAATATATACATGATTAGAAACTATATTAACCATACAAAATTTAATTTTAATTTTTTATGCTATGAAAATACATACATGACCAAATATATGGAAGTCTAACTATATTACGAGTATTATAGCTTAGTGTACATTTTAATATCTTTTCATTTTTTATTTTATAAAAAATTGATGATAACATTTTTTTTTGTACATCACACAAGTAAAATACTTTGGCCCTGTTTTGGTAGCATAATTAGCTTATCAACCAGCTTTTGATTTATTTGATCACTATTAGCTATTTGACTTGCTTAAACAACTAATATAAGTGTTTGATTAATTAACTTTTTATAACAACTTATTGCTCCAAAACGCTAAAATTCAAAAAGCTGCTCAAAAAAGCTTTTTCGATTAGCTTTTTTAGAAAGTCATTTTACATGTAATCAGCTAACAGCTAATTACCAAACATCTTTCTACAATCAACTAATACTATCAACTATTCAAACCAACTAACACAATCAATTAATAACTATCAGCTAACAACTATTTACCAAATACCTCATTTTATTTTATACGCATAAAGACACCATTGGATTACAAAATTGTTAGTATTATAAGGGGGAAAAAGAAAAAAGAAAAATAATGATTGGGTTTGTTCACTGTTGTAGGTCAAAAATTATGTTTAAAATGGACTGCATGATTATATGATAACGTCACTTGGACGCCTTGGATACATATCATTATATATATATATATATATATATATATATATATATATATATATATAAGGACGTGTTCAGGTGCTACTGTCGCCCGGGAAGGAAATGAGAACGCTTCGCAACCGTTCACGTGTCCAGATCAATGAATCAAATGTAATTTTAAAAAAACGACGTGGTGGCATTTTCGTAAAGTGATGCAAGTAATTGTGTTATAAGTTGCACCTAATTTCACTTACAAATGCACCTATTTTTCACTTACAAGAGCAAATAATTTACCTTGTTAATATTCACCTATTTTTCACTTACAAGAGCAAATAATTTACCTTGTTAATATTCCTTCACCTAGATGCACCCACTTATAATGTTATGTGCAACTAGTTATAACATTAGGTGCATTTAGTATTGAGCTCATCGTACATTTTACTTGCATCTGTAATACATTTTACTTGAACTTGTGCACCTATTTTCACTTACAAGTGCAAGTAATTTACCTTGTTAACATTCATGCGTCTAGGTGCACCTAATTATAACAGTAGGTGCACCTAGTTATAACATTAGGTGCATTTAGTATTGATGCTTAGTGTACAATTTACTTGCACTTTTAATACATTTTACTTGCACTTGTGCACCTATTTTCACTTAGAAGTGCAAGTAATTTATCTTGTTAACATTCATGCACCTAGTTAAAACATTTAGGTGTTATTGTGAGGTTAAATATAAACCATTGATCTTACTTAAATCAACGTATAGGATTAACAGTGATTAAAAAAACGCGTGATGACAATTTGGTCATTTTGCATCTAGGTCAAATTTAAGGTACGTGGTTTTCCTTCTTAAAGTGTGTGGTTTTTGTGCTTAAGGTGAGTGGTTTTTGTACTGTATGCCTTAAGGTACGTCAGGTGTTGAAAACTTAAGTGTGATCTAAAGTTTTAGGTATGTGATTTTCCTTTTTAAGGTGCGTGGTTTGTGTGCTTAAAGTTCGTTAGTTGTTGAAACTTAAGGTGCGTCGGCCTAGAGCTTTAGATGTGTGATTTTCCTTCTTAAAGTGTATGCTTTGTATGTTTAAGGTGCATCAGTTGTTGAATCGTAAGGTGCACCATTTTAAAACTTTCGGTGTGTGATTTGTGTTTTTAAGGTGATTTGTTTGTGTGCTTAAGGTGCATTGTTCGTGTATTTAAGGTGCACCATTTTAATGCTTAAGGTGCGCCATTTTGAGTTAACCACACAACCGCATGGGAAGTTATACCTGCACATGAACCCTTCTATATATATATATATATATATATATGCTTTGGATCAGATGCGAAGAGAAGCTCATGTACGAATAAATTTGAGTCGTTGATCAATCTAGATCAATGGCTCTAAAAAATTACACTTCTAGTCTACTTTCTTTACCTTCTGACCTTCTGTTCAAATCTTGAAATGCAAAACAATGTGCATTAGAAGGCACAAAATATTTATTCATCTTCACAGGATTATTAAACTTGTTTCTTGAACCCGTTACTTTCTCACGTGATTATTAAATATATTTCTTGAACCCATCACTTCCTTACTTCTTTCACGGGACTTAGTAACGAGTCTGTTGAACTTGTTAAATTAGCTAGTTAACAATGTACACTGGAAGACACACACAATATGCATTGGAAGGCAACAATGTGCACTAGAAGAAAGAAACTCTGCTCTCGAAGATACATAAAGATGCGATCAATAAAGATACAAAAGAATATAAACTTACTTACACAAAATTATCATAAAGTCATTGTATTTTTTTAATGTTCTTTCATTCTGGACAGTTGATCTAGACTGGATCAATGACTGAGATTTAGTTCTATTTTTCACCTGAACAACTCTTCGCATCTGATCCGTTATATATATATATATATATATATATATATATATATATATATAACGCCCTCATCAGTAGTGGAGTTTTTATTGTGGTTTTTTATGAGTGTGATTTGGAAAGAGAAGATAGTAGTAAAGAGAAAAAAGAAAAAATAATAAAACAAAAGCTTATTTAAAAAAAAAAAAGTTTAAAACTGAGCTATAACGCGCCCGCGGCAATCACGAGGCGCAGCTTCCCAAAGGCGAGTCCCAAATGTTTGCAAAAATCCTTCACTTGCAGGAGGCACTCCTATCCTCTCTCTCTCTTCCGAGGTGGCAAATTTATCCTCAAAAACTGTGACAAAATGGCTATTAGGGAGGGCTTGAGAGCATCTTTAGTAGTGAGGTCTTTTTGCGGTTTTTGAGTAGAAGTGTGATTAGAAAAGAGAAAATGGGAGGGGAGGGAAAAAAAGGAAAGAAATTTGATTTATAAAAAATAAAAATTAAAAAGGTATCGCGTCTGTTGTGCGTAAAACACACACAACATTTTCTTTTTCTTGGCTTTGGTGTTAGTAAATTACTATTCCAAAAATCAATAGGAAAAAGTGTCAAATAGGCCACTGAACTTATCGCTTTTATGAAATTGGGCCATTGAACTTAAAAAGTGTGCAATTCAACCATCAAACAAGTAAAATATGTGCAATTAGGACATTTTTCTAAAATTTTTTAATTCAATTTGAGTTAAAAACATTTCAATATTGACTCCCAACTAGCATGGTAAAAGAAAATGTCACTCTTAATACATATATATTAGTAATATAATTGGATTTTACCAGAAAAATTTCGTAAAAATGGTCTAATTGCACAAATTTTGCTTATTTGATGGCTGAATTGCACACTTTTTAAGTTCAATGGCCCAATTGCACAAAAGTGATAAGTTCAGTGGCCTATTTGACACTTTTTCCAAATCAATAATAACAAAAGCAACTTTGTTTTCTCTCACCTACATTCCCTCTCATCCATTTGGCAAATTAATCCTCAAAAATCGTGAATAGACTTTTATTGTGGATGTTCTCAGGGCATCTCTATTTGTGATTTTCGATGAAGTATTTTAGGCAAAATGGATGATGGAGAAGTGAGAGAAGTGAGAGAGAGAGAGCGAGAGAGAAGATGGGGTTGTTGCAGTAAGTTGAGTTTTTTGTCTTCTTGAGTGGGCCCCACAAATTAAAAGAAAAGTTGATGCACTATTGCGTGAAGTTCACAGTTGTGCCCAGTCGGGCACGTACGCTGGGCGTGTTTAGCCGGCATATATATATATATATATATATATATATATATATATATATATATATTGACAATTCATTTTTTTTCTTTTGTTTTTGCCTCCCACCTTCCTTCCTAGTTGGCACTTAAAAATTTGTGCTAAAAACTTAGTTATTGAGCAAGACCCGCTGTGAGAATAATTAAAGGATAAATCAGTCCAAATAAAATTCTAAGCTTCTGTCCAAATAAATAGTTCAACATAAAATATGAGTTTCTATATTATTATATCCTTTAATTTAAATAATAAATTATTGTTATTATTAAATATTAAAATATGGCTGTTTTATTAATGACTAGTGCTTTAATTTAGTGAGACAAACACATGGTGTTGTGCTGTACTCTGGCGACTACAGTGCACAACATAATGTCGCCAGAATCATGTGCACACACGCTACACTCATACATTACATTATGTACATGTTCACATTGAAATACATACATACACATCATGCACTACTACAAGCAAATGCACATGCATATGTACTATAGTGCACACATGTCAGGTTTACATTGACATCACATGAACGCAAAGTGTGTACTAAGTCATGATAAGGCGCACACATACGATGAAAACCCAGCAAAGAGGAACGACAATGCAAATGCACACCTATGGAGGCCTCAGTGCCGACCAGTACATTGCCATTGAAAACTACATAGGTCAATCACAAATATAAACAATATTGTAATCAAACGATAAACAATTTGAATATTATACATATTTAAAACAAATGTAAATAACCCAAATTACCCCATTGAAAATTACCGAAATTAAAAAAAAAATCATAAAATCACAGCCACTTACATCCTCTAAGTGGAAGGCTAGATATGTTCATAGTTAACATGAATATTATATATAAGTGAGAATAATTATTTTTGTAAAAAATGTGGAATAATATTATCCATCCATTGGGGTTGATCAAGAGATGGAAAGTAATAATAAAATGAGAAAAAATGCAATGGCGTTTTTGTAAGTACTATTGTGCACTAGACAAAGTTTCATGGTGCATTTGTCAATATTTTACGATGCATACAACTTGAAAGCTCTTTTATAGATCATGAGTGGATATTAGTTGATGCGTTTTAAAACGTTGCCTAGTGCTATGTAATAATTACACAAAAGTCACCATTAATTTTTTTTTTCTATTTTTCCATATTTTTTAGCCCTTGCTCAATCTAAATAGATGAATGAGAGTATTCAACATTTTTTACATGGAACATTATTCTCATTTTTATGAACTTGCAATATTGTTTTTATAAATATTTTTTTTATGAACTTACAATATTATTTTTATAGACCTTATGTAACTTGAACCCTGATTTGTGATATAATATGCATGAGATAATATTGGATGTTTAAAAAACAACCCAGAATATAAATTGCTCATTCAGAAATCAGAATCGAACCGGAACTTTAAAAAAGAAAATTTTTTTATGAAAGTAAATCATTTTTCCCAAACTCCAAAAAATATACACGCACTCATGATAGCCGCATACGTATAGCATTCCTGTAAGCTGAATTTGTTTTTCCCAAAGTTGCATAAGAGGCAAGTAAGTCCACAACCGTACCATGAATTAGAGGAGAAGGTTAGCGGAGAAAGAAGATTCCTGGAAAATTCTCAAGCGCACACCTGATAGCCGCATACCTAATAGCACGTAATTGGCAACCACAATTTACAAAGGCCACCGTACTATCGTTGCCGTCATATTCCCTTTCATAACCATTTTTTGATAACGATCTGAGTGTCCACTTTCTCAGTCTCTTTCGTCTGAGCTCAGTAATTTAACCCCATTTCCTTTAGGAACTTGCCTCGAAGGTGCCAAGGGGGCATGGCAAATTTTACAGTGTACATATCCACGATTCAAAATGGTGTTGTTTCTTTTTATTAAAAGAAATGGCACCGATTTCATCTAATTACTTCTGTTAATATGACGTATTCAGTTTCATTTTATATGCATTGTAGTTTTATTTCGTCACAATTGAAGTATCATTTTGTTTCAAGTTTCAACTACAGTTTAATTTGACACTATACACTTAATTTATGAGACCTGTTATTGAATTTTATTTTACTGCATCTTATTACAACATCACTAAAATATAATTCTAATTCAATACGATTTCATTGGACAATATACACTCAAATATTTGAAACTGTCATTTAGTTTCATTTTATATACTATACATTATAGTTTCATTATAGTACAACTAAAGTATCATTTTGATATAATTACAGTTTCATTTGACAATATATACTCAATATGTGAGACGTGTTATTCAGTTTCATTTTATACATATCGTAGTTTCATTTCGACACAACTAAAATATCATTTCAATTTAACTACAGTTTCATTTGACAATATACACTCATGTGAGACATGTTATTCAGTTTCATTTTATACGTATTGTAATTTCATTTCAGCACAACTAAAGTATCATTTCAATTCAACTAAAGTTTCATTTGATAATATATACTCAATATGTGAGACATATTATCAGTCTCATTTAAATACACTGTAATTTCATTTTATTTTGAACACATCACAAATATAAAATTTTGTTAAATATAACCATTGTTGTTTCTTTATTTAAAAAAAATGTCATTTTTGGACCATGGTCCACTGTATAACAATTGAGGGTACATAGAACTGGCAAGTTATACTATAAATCATTGATATAAATATATAATACATTTTTAATATATTAAAAGTATATTATTTGTGTATTAAAAGTTCATTATTTTTTTTTGGTGAAATAAAAGTTCATTATTTGATAATTCAAATAATATACTTTCAAATAATAATTTTTTTTTGAAAATATCAAATAATAAACTTTAATACACAAATAATGTATATTTAGTATATTAAAAATATATGTTATGACAGTGGTCCACCTTACTAGGCGGACCATGGTATAATGATTGCAGAGAACCAACACCATCCAAGGTTCACGGTTGTATCACATAACATAAGCAAAATAGAGGTGGCATAGAGAAAATGCATTTTACATTAGCCATGTAAACACATAACTACATTATTAATCCAATCTCTTTTGACAAAATCGTCAATTAGGTGGTCAGTTTCTATGCATCATTTCCCCCCACCCAGAGTTCCACCAGACACCCCTGCTAGTGCTTCTGGAAATGTTCCATGCTCACCACTGGATGTGTTGATCCCGCAGTTGCTCCCCCTATTCCGCTAGCCCCGCCTGTTGCTGGTGATCCCGCAGTTGCTCTCCCGATCCCGCTACCCCCAACTGTTGCTGGTGATACTGCAGTTGCTCTCCCGATCCCGCTAGCCCCAACTGTTGCTGGTGGTACTGCAGTTGCTCTCCCTATCCCGCTAGCCATAACTGTTGCCGGTGGTACTGCAGTTGCTCTCCCTATCCCGCTCGCCATAACTGTTGCTGGTGGTACAGCAGTTGCTCTCCCTAACCCGCTAGCCCCAACTGTTGCGGGTGGTACTGCAGTTGCTCTCCCTATTCCATTAGCCCCAACTGTTGCTGTAGCTGGGACCTGCAGCACATTATCCATTGGTGGAATGTCTACCAGGCCGTTCTGGATTATGGGATCATGGGGCTGAAAGTGAACACCTGAAGGAGATTGATAATAGCTATGATGATTGGGGTCATTTTGAACAGGGAGAGCAGCACCAATTGATCTGTCAGTTGGATTGCCAGCAAAGGATTGCATGCCCATTGTGGATATGTCAGCCATAGCTTGAAACAGTGGACTCAAACCTGTAACGCTTTTAACTGTTTCTTCAGCCATCTTAACCTGCAAGCAGAAGAGTGCGTTTATATTTTTGTCATCACAAAACAAAACAGTAATGCCAGGGGGTAAAGATATTAATGATAATTTCTGTCCACTCCTTTTATCATTCTCTTACAAATTTTTGTTGTCAGCTCCACTTTTGCTGACAAGGAGAAATGTAAAAACCAACAGCAACATATTTCTATTCCCACTCTAGACAGTGACTTATTAAGCAAAGGCACTACATTATCATGTGCTAAGTAGAGCAGCAACAGAACCAGAGGGTCATAGTCCCCAAAACTTTTCAGAAAATTACATTTTCCCCTTCCGATGCAGTAAACCTAGGTCTCATCAATATGGCCCTCAAAATATAGTCCCTCTAGCAGCTACTATTTTGTAGCTCACTCTGCGACAGTGTTGCAAATATCCCGCCTAGGCGCCGGCCGGCCACCTAGCATATCAACATAATCAGTGATCTAGGCAGCCGGCCGCCTAGGCACCAACTAGGCCACCTAGTTGGTCAATTAGCTACTCTTCTCATTTTTTTAATGGGTTATTTCATTCAAAACAACATCATAGAGTGAAATAACCCTAATTTATTTAAACTCTAGATCTTTTTTAGGTTAATATTTAATATTTTAGTATTAGCTATTAAAGTACTCCGTATTAAATAGTTTATAATTATCAAGTCTTAAAAATAATTAAAAAATTTAAAACAATTTAAAAAAAAAAATACACGGGCACCCAAGGAAGGCCTAGCGATTTTTTCAACCATGCTCTGAGAAGGTTCTACTTCAGCACTATACCATCAAACTGTCAAGAAAAGTCTGTTCCATGACTTCATCCAACAGAAAGGTATTTCATCTTACCTTCTCCCAAACTGAATAAGGAAAGAATCACACTTACAATATTCTAATTTCCAATTATATTTAATACTCCGTATAAACTAGTAATACCCCAATTAACCAGTTACCTTTGCTCTCAGTGTCTCAACATCAGCTTTCAAGACTCTATTGTCAACTGCAGCCTCATTGAATTTTTGGCTTATGTCTGTCAAGCGCTTCAGTAATGAGGAGTTTTCAATTTTCAACTGAGAGACCTAGAGAAAACCATGAGATAAAGTTGTTAAGAAAATCATGAATAAGACTTGATAGGTAAAATGCTACATGGATTAAAGAAAGACACCTGTGTATCTAGTTCTGTCAGATGGGCCTGCTTTCTTCTCCTAGAACGTCTAGCTGATTCTCTATTGGATAACATTCTGGTGAACTCAAAAGATTCATAAGAGTTACATTTAATAAATTCGAGTGAGCAGATAATAACATTCATCTTTCAGATGCTAAAATAATGAATTAATAAAATCAACAATAACATGTGATTGTATACAGCAACATTGTCGATTTGCTGATTTGGTGAAGTAAACACATCTCATACCATGCAAAGCACTCCAGACAAGGATTCTTTTCCAATAATAGCAATTTCCTGGGTGCACAATAAATGAAACAATGAACCTTACCTTTACTTTTAGTCCCCCCTTCTCCTTTCTATTTTGAAGCAAATAAAACTGGATTTCTTTCCATCCAGAGTTAACTGTTATTTACACTCCCTTTCTGAGATTAAATCTCTAACCTCTTTGTGACCTCAAAATTGACCTAGTGGGCTTCAATAAACGTCTAGACTTTACAGCATGCTAGTTTCTAGACACTAGCATTCAAGCTTCATTGCCCAGAATTAGATTTAGATCACTCTTGTAAAAACTAGAGCACAATATGTTTCTTTTTTCCTACAAAGTATGCAACAACAAAAAATTCAAAGAAAAGACCACTAGGAAACATCACCATGCATACATGAGATTTTCTTCTTCAGAAAGCATTTTAAACAATAGAATAATGTTTACTGCATTGATGTTATTGCATTGTACCTAAGGCCATACTATAGCAGGGGAACTCAATAAATTACCATGTTAAAGTAGTTGAATTGATAAGTCAAACTAGATAGATAGCATACAGTTTAGGAAAACCATAGCAGAAGGCAGAGAAATACAGGTCCACTAGCTTAAGTGAACAACTACTTAATGCATTAAATAAGGTTAACTAGGATATGATATTTAGAAATTCAACTACTAATGTTAGATGTATGAAAAATGCCTATAGTCACACATGAGTGCTCACATTCCTTTCTGTTCCTTTATTTCTAGTATTTAATAAGCTAATCTGAAAAGTACCAATATGGCAATATTGTAAAAGTCCTAACCTCCTTACGCGTTTTGCATCTGCTGGATCCATCTTCTGATTTGTTTCAGCTTCACCTTCCCCTTCAGCTTCATCATCATCTGACTGTTCTGAGCCGCTACTTGTTGACCGAACCTGTCCACTAGATTTCTTCTGCACTGCAGGCAAGGAGGGTATGCCAGTTGGTGCTCCACCCTCCTCTTGCCCCTTCAGTGAATCATGCTCAGATCCTACATATACAGTAAGAATAAATAGGGCAATCAATTTTCACAATGAATTACAAAACAGGAATCATGTTTTATCCTTGGCACTAAATGCATTCTAACACTTACAATAATGCATGTCCATTGCTAAAATTGTTTAATTATTAATTATGAAGTTAACAGGATGTGCAAATTAGGCAACCTCAGCTGCTTCTATGAAATTATGATTTAGTGTCCAACCTTTTGACTAAGAAAGCAGATGAAATCACTAAGAAAAAGGATGAATGGGAGAAGGTTGATGCTCTTCTGCACAACATGTTGTGGGATTGTGGCAATCTATTGATCTCAAACTGTATGTCATATACAAAGCGTACAAAACATCTAATCAATGTGGGAAAAGGCACAATCTCTCTATACTAATGACATTCAACGCCTCTTGGTGTATCTTGTGTTGCTTTGCCACTTAAGCAATGCCAGGTTCTACCTATCAGGGACACACGTAATTTATGGAATAGGTTCAACCAACTCCAGTGGACTACACAATTTCCCTTACATGTGTTTGTTATTTAATTGTATTTGGTAGTTTTATTTATCGAATATTACTTATTGACCCCAATAAAGATTTGCTAAAACAAAAGCAGAACTTTTTTGTGGGGTCAATCTAAAAATATGAAAATGAAAATTTTAGTGAGAAAAATATATATATAGAATTTACATAATTATGTGGGTTAATAATTTTTTCAGAAATGATATAAATTACATGGGTATAAATTTATTATACAACCAAATTAGGTGAATAATAGACATAATTATAAATCCAAACGAAATTGTCAACTTGCCTTGTACAAATGTACAAATCGTTCTAGCCAATTGATTAGTAATATGCCCATCTCATTTTAGAGCTTAAAATCCTTTAGATTAATTAAGGGCTAACGGACAAAAGGATGACAAAAGGGAAAAAATGAAGATGGAAACCTCCAAAAAAAAAACAAAAAAAACAAAAAAAACAAAAACCCATCTAGACATTCATGCCATTCAATGAACTTATGAATGAACCCCTCAACACAATGAACTTATAAATGCTATATCAGCAATTGGTCCACTCAATTCAAACAAGTTCACATTTATCAAAAAAAAAATAAAAATTGCTAACACTTTGTTTGGAAAGTTGATTTAGGCTTAGGAAAGCCATAGCTCAGGCTGTGCGGACTAGTGCTAGGCATAGCTGGCATTAGGTGGTTGTTGGTGTTTTGAAATTCAATTTAGGATTCTTAATCCTTCTGTTACTGCCTCGCAGGGCTATTGTTTCTGTTTGAAAAAATCATGGTCCCATAATTATCCCTATACACTGGAATATCCTTAACCAGTTCTTTTTCCTTGTACTAATAATTCTTTCAACACAAGAAAGTGAGGGAGTGGTGTTGGTGTTATGGATCAGGCCCAATGGGATAGGCTTGGTCCAGAGGGTTAAAAACTGTAGGCCCAATTGGCTAGAAGCCTAGAAATATTGGTACCGCCACATAGCCAACACCCATTTCACCACAGGTGCCCAAATCTTCTCCAGCAAGCAAAAGGGAGGTGCCCAACGAAAAGGTATGAATGGCACCACCCAAGCAGTTAATGAAAAGGGGCTGCATAGCCACAAGCAGCAACTTGCAAGCTCAAGCATCAATCTTACAAACAATTAATATTTTTTTATAAATACCATATAAATATCAGATAATTTACTCCAGTAATAATTTCAACTTCCCATGAACAAACACAAGCATTTACACACTGCATTTACTCTGTATACGATTCATCTAAGTTTGATAACACCCCCATTCCTTTGCATTCAATAACCTTCCCTAATTGTGTACTAATCTTGATTAATCAGCACAGTTATTGTTGGTTGTGTTGTGCCAACACCTTAAAAACAAACAGTTGTATCCAAATAAGATTCTTTTGCTTCTTTATATATATATATATATATATTTTATTACAAGTCTTAATGCATCATAAAATTGTGATAAACTTGCCTAGCAAGTCTCAGTCGTTTTTCCCTCACTTCTAATGAAATCCTTCCCTTCCCTTCTAATTTCCTCTTCACTTTGTCTCACATTCCACTATTCCAGCACTATTGTTGTTAAATCCTTACTAGTATTGCATTTCTACTCCCAGAACAGCTCAGAGCATACATACAAAAATACATTTTTGGGAACATATGCATATGAATATAGAAGATAGCTGAAAGTGCTATAGTTATTAAAAGCAAAACACTCAACACATTAATCCATTCAAGATACAGCAAGTTCTCAAACATTCTAAGTGCTGAATATTGAATGTGACATTGCACGAGGGATAGGTTAATACTAGACCACTACTCAGTTTGTGGTGGGAGTCTGAAATGAGTCATACACCATCAAGACAAACAATACTAACCTTTAGGAGGCACCTGTGACTCTGGTTGCAGTGTATTGGAGACCGATGATCCCATACCAGGCGTCATGGGGGTTGAATCTTGAGGCCTCAAGTACTTTGCCTAGTAGATAAGACAGCAATATAAACACACACAGTCGCTAAAGTCCACGATATTTCAATGACCAGTTATTACTCAGCGGAAAATAGGATTCACTAAGATCATAGCAGAATATAATCATCCATACCATCAATTAATAAAATCCAAAAGTTCATTTTCGTTTGGGAGATGTAAAATTGCAAGAAGAAAAAAAAAATTAAAGTAAAAACGAAAAGAAAAACACTGACACATACACGGGAAGCTACCGCGGCGCAAGCTAAATCGAGACGGCTTTTGAGGAATGCCTGGTACTTCTCGGAATTATCCGGAATATCCGATGCATGTGTCGATCCGAACGAAGTCACGTTGTTACTAGTACTCTTACTATTCGTCGCCGTCGCCGTCGCCGTTCCCAAGTTATTCTGACGGAAACTCGAATTCCGATTGGGAGCGAGGCTCTGCTGCTTGATCTCGAGAAATTCGTCCGGAGGAACTTGCTCCGATTGCGAAATAGAGGTAGAGGAAGCAGCAACAGCAGCAGCAGCAGAAGAAGAAAGCGGAGGTGGTGGAGAAGAGTTGTGATCAACGACGGAGGCCTCCTGGAGAAAGCGTTGGAAGGCCCACTCGGAGGAGCTGCGATTCATCATAGTAGCGGAGGAGGAACCTAGGTCGAGCTCCGCCGCCTGAGAGAGCAGAATCGGCGGCTGCGACCAGAACTGGTCGGCGATTTCGTCCACAGAAAACACCCTTTCCATACTCTCTCTGTCCCCCTCTCTCTCTCTCTCTCTTTCTCTGTTTAGTGTCCCGTATTTCTAGTTCTCTGTCTACGTTATATTGATGTCCAAGTGCACACTTAAACAGCTGGCTATCATTGGCCTCAGTTATATAATCAGAAAAGTTCTTTAACGCTTTTAGTACCGCACACAATGTACGTTTTTTTTTTTTTTTTTTTGAAAACCCAATTTACGTTTAAAAAAAAAAATTATTTTATTGATACTTTGGAGGAAAAAAATAATAATAATAACTGCGGCCATCTCATTTTGTACTCATCCAACTTTAAATAATCATCTTGATTTCCCCACATTCATCCTATGTTAATGTATCTTGGTCACGTTGTTTGAGATTTTTTAAGATTATTTTGTTCTTTCTCTTAAAAAAGTTTTTTTTTTTATACATTCAATTAATGTTAGATTACCATTGTTATTTTGTTAAAGATTTGTTAACATTATTCTATTGTTCTTTCTGTTGTACTCTCCATATGGGAGGACAAAGTCAGTAGTACTAAAAAAAGAATTGATTTCTTAATTCAATATTCAATCAATGTTTGATTATCGTTGTAACTTCTTTATTATTTTAGATTGAATTAATACTTAATATAATCTTCGACTATAATGGTTTTACTTAATTTAATCCTATATTAGAAATTCCGTCAAGGACTAAATTAAGCTTAAAAAGTCACTTAATACTAAATTGAGTAAAATCATTATAGTCGAAGATTATATTGAGTATTAACTCTTTTTAGATTCTTTTATTGTTTATTTCGTTGTATTTATATAAAAAAAAATTAATTTTAAAAAATATTTTTTTCACAAGAGTATCGTTGGCACGGTTTTTGAGATGTCTTAAAATTCTATTGATGAGTCTTTCCAGCGCATTAAAAATAATTAATTTATCCACATTCAACCAATGTATGAGTATTGTTGTCACGTTTTTTGAGGTGTTTTAAGATTGTTTGAATATTCTTTCCGTTATATTAAAAAGTTGATTTCTTTTTCTTTCTTTCTTTTTTGAAAACAAAAAAGTTGATTTCTTTATATTCGATCAATGTTAGAATATCATTGTCACGTTTTTTATGATGTTTAAAGATACTTTTTTTTTTTGGTTCTTTTTTGTAGTGTTAAAAAAAAATTGAGTTATACACCGACCCGTTCGTCCTCATCAACTTGGGATGTCGTCGTTGCCGTCGCCAAGTGGTTCATCCTCTCCTTTGCTTCATACGTAGTTAGATATGATGTTTTCAAGTACTTCTTGTTCAAAGAAAAGGGGTTTCTCACATTAGTTTCCCCAATAGTTTGTAGGGTTTGCTTTAATTTATCCTACTCTTCCCTTAATGTACTTTTTCTTTTATTAGTTTTTTTTTTTTTTTTGACAATCCTCTTTTATTAGTTTAATAAAGTAACCAATTTTATTTTTTAGAAAAAGAATTAGTAATTTTTAAAAAATAGTTGAGCAATCTTAATTTACTTGAAAAGTTTTTACCTTATTGGAAGGTCAAGAAGTTAATTAATGTAGTTGTTTGGTCGACACCATTTATTGGGTTGGGAAACCCTCCTTAATTTGTTGAAGGGAAAAAGGCAAGTTGTCAAAATGAGAGTTAATTTCTAAATAGGGTTAAAATAATCTATCAAAGGATTCATCTTGAACAATTAAGTAATAACGTTCAAATAAACGCAAATTTTATTTTAATAATTTTTAACAAAATAAATATTAAAAATTTAAAATAAAAATCCAGTCTGAGACCAGCTGGCATTTTTTTAATTTTAAAATAATTTTGTTTATTTAAAATTATTAAAATAAAAGAAAAATATTTTTAAATTATGTAAGCGACATGTTAGCATATCAAAAGGTAAACAAGTCATTTTTGGTAAAATTGCATGAATTTACGTTGTTTAGGGACCTAATTGTCGATTTTTTTTATTTTTATTTTTAGTTTGATGACCTATTTGCATTTTGATGTATAGTTGGATGGGACCCTTATTCCTACAAAAATAAATACACGAGAAATGGTTTTATAATTTGATATTGTAAATCCAGTAGAGAATAAAGAGGAAATTAAATATGAGTCGTGTGTACTAACACTTTCCTTAAAATCGATTGGCTACCTCCCGAGGGTGCTAGGAGCGTTGTAGCATACTAGCGCGCGTCAGTCTCCCAGGATAAAATAGATTACCACTTTTGAGTTTGAGCATTCAAACAAAAAGTGGCAAACAAGAACAACAAACGAGCAACACACTTCGATTATTTTCAGACGTTAAAATGGTAAAAAGTAGCAGGAAAGTGTTTTTGTCAACGCTACATAGGCACCTACATGCACGTGCCATTGCTCTCCAAAGGCGTTTTTTGCACTCTTTGCGCACAAGCGTTGACACGCACATGCCCCAGCCCGTGCGATACCCCATGTTCATCTATTTAAGCTCGTTGTCACCCATTTCTACTTGATTCTGACCTCTAGACAAACCATAGCTGTTATCCTTCATTTCCTTTCATATTTTTAGGTTAGATTAGGCTTAGATATGATTTAGGTTCTTTAACATATTTGAAGCATGTATTGAAGGTTCTACACTTGTACTTCAAGACTTGATTATCTATTTAAATAGATAAGCTTTATTTCCTTTTGTCTCTTTATTTTGCAATGGTTGTGCTATTTGTTTGTGCTTTCCTTATATTTATGTTTCTTATGTGTGAGTAGTTTTGTTTTGGGTTTAATTGGATCGAGGTTTACATGAGATTCTTAATGCCTATTTGATATCTATTGCATAAGCGAGGTAAAATTCAATCCAGGGTTCCTTTTATTGTGAGATAATCTTGTGTTCTTGTGTTGAGATGTTGAGCTCTACATTGCCCAACACACTTTTAATTAGTAGGGATTTGACAACCAATGGGCAGGGGATCTTCTTCTTGACCCGTTTCACAACCGTTAATATTTCACTAGACCCACATCAATGCTCTTAGATTCCGTCATGAAAGTGGATAATTTTAGAGGTCTAGATTGTTAGAGATTTATTATGGGGATTGGTAGCGTCACAAAAGTGGGACAATCACCATCTTTCAATTCGATCGACATAGCATTGGAACACGAAAGTGGCTTGTTAGACCACCAAATTGGTGATGACAATCTTGAAACCCAAAATTGAGTTTAGGCTCCCCTTAATCCTTAGCATTGACATTGAATCGAATGTTTCCTCATTCCAAACCCTATTTTCATTATTTTTTTTCATTTAATTATTTTGTTTGCTCTTATTCCTTACTCTTGTGTTATTGCTTAGCTTCCACCGATTTTCTTTACTCCTCGTGTCTAGTTATTTTCAAGGATTATGCCTAAAAACGTTATCACAAAGAATGATATAAACAAATTTATTTTTGTTTGAACCACCATAAAAAATTGATGCCCTTGCAGGGATGAAAAATTTTAAAAATTATTGAAAAGTTTTTTTAGCATAAGGCTCGAAGAAATTTAGGAGTCTAAGGGCTTGTTTACTAACCCTGTTTTCTATTTTTTAATTGTTTTACTTTGTTTATTATTTTTTGAGAGACGAATTTGGGAGTTGATCTTGATGCAACCTGCCCTCTGTGTAATTCAGAAGCGGAAACAATGGAGCATCTATTCATGCACTGTGGCAACACTTCTACAATTTGGACTAACTAGCCTACCATCATGCAACCTTTTGTACCTAGTGGAAGTTTCAGCTCTTGGCTAATGCATGAAGGTGGTGGCAATTCTTTGGTCTCTATGGAAGGCTCGCAACACCCACGTCTAGGAGAATAAACATTTCCATATCAGTGAGGTAGCGACAGCAACCCAGTCTCCAACAGGAAACAGATTGAGCAAACAGACGAACCATACATGAACCTTCCCCACCGGAATCGCAACCAAACTCATCGGTCTCTACCAGCACGGTAATATGCCAAGTTGGCGCAGCAGTATCCACAAACACTAAGCAAGCCTCCTTTGAAGCTAGCAATCCTCTTGACTAGTAACGGTGAGTTCCTAGGCGCGATAAACGGCCCGATCAAATGTCTGAATGACTCGCACCTAGCAGAAGCTTTAGCAGTAAAAGAAGCCCTTTCATGATTAAAAAGAAGAGATTGTCAAAAGACTCAAAACGTCTGTAATCTTCTAAACTAATTCCCATTACCCGACCATTCTTATGCTGGGTGTACCATTAATGAGTGTCGCAAATTGGCTAGGCACTTTGAGTCATGTCCTACCATTTCATTCGGAAATTCAGCGAATATATTGACACATGTCCTTGCAAAGGCAACAAATTCTCAGTCTCATTTCATTACTAGTTTTAGTTATCTTCCTTCTTGTATTAGTTAGCGAACAGAGCTTTCGGTGAATTACACGTGTTCGTGTTCGCATCTTTGCTCGATAAGGGTTCGTTTATGTCCGTTTATTAAAGTAAACAAACATAAATGAACAAATTTTAGAGTTCAGTTCATAAACAAACAGAGTCTAAACAGATGTAGACTCGTTTGCTAGGAGCTCATGAACAAGCTCGTTTGTGTTCGTAATGTTGACGAACAAGTTAGTTTAGTATTCGTTTAATAATGTTTACGCACATGTTCATGAACAAGTAGTTAAGCATATATATATATATATATATATATATATATATATATATATATATATATATATATACTAATAAGAGCCAAAGAGAGTTAGGCCTAAAATGGGTAGAAAAAATAGGGGTCAAATTATTTAATCAAATGGATGGCTCAGATGAATTATTTAATCAAATAGATGGTTAAGATAATTCAAATTAATATTATTAATAGAGATTACCTAATTTAACCTTACTTTTATGATTATCCGTAAAATTTTCCGTTAAATATACTCTTCTCCGTTAATACTCCGTTAACTTTTAACTTATCCATTAATTTATATAAAAAAGGTCTTAGGTTCGAACCTCATCTCAATCAAATTTGACATAATTAAGTTTCTCCCTCTATTTTACTCTTATTAAATTAAATAAATTAGTAGCTACTACAAAAAATGATACATGTGTATTTCTTTAATTTAGAATTACATGTCTACAATACCTTTATTTGAAAAAATTATTCATTATCAAAAAATTAAATTAAATAAGAGAAATAATTTTATTAATTATATTGTCTTTATTTTCTCTCATGCAAAGATTCTTTACATTCAAATTTATGAATTGATATTCATTACATTGTCTATTATCTTATTTTTACAATATCTTGTAATTAAATATCAAAGTTATGGTTTCAAAAAAAAATATCAAAGTTATAGTACAAAATAATGTTATATATTTATTTACCAAGTATTTTATTAATACTAAGAAATTTTTTTTTAAAGTAATTTGAAGCTAATTATATTAACTACTTGGGGATTGGTTGATAAAGAGAATACTCAAATAATAACTCAACAAATTGAAGCGGAATCACTCTATCTTACTCTTATTGAATTAAATAAATTAGTAGTTATACCAAAAAATGATACATATGTATTTCTTTAATACCATGAAAAAAATTAAAAAAAAATACTTTGAAACCAATCATATTAACTACTTGGGGATTTGTTGACAATGAAAGTACTCAAATAACCCATAACCCATCAAATTGAAGCGAGAAACTACCTTTTAATATCTTTGGAATACATAATATTTTAAATTTTCAAATTTTTATTAATTTATTTATTATTTTTTCTTAAACTATGAATTTCTTTATCCACAATAACTCATTCAACAATAATGGTTGAACCAAATGAACCCCAAGCAGAACACCTAAAGGAAAGTCCGATCCATAGCTCCTATATCATAATCTCATTGCATAACGTTGTCATCTATGCTACCAACAATAACCGAATTGCAAATAACACACTACCAACAAAAAGGAAGAGAACAAATAGTAAAGATGAAGACAATGACAATGTTACTCAAAAGAGAATTAAGAACACTTAGAAAAATTCAAATTAAAAGTAGTATTTATTTAGACTATCATTTTTAGACCAAATATTTAGACTATCGATTTTACAAGGTTGCAAACATTTATTTTAGTAATAATTATAATGAATTTTCTATATTATCTTGGATTCATATACTTTGAGTTAGATATTTAAATTAAAAAATTCGACATTCAATTGCCCATGTATAAACTTCTCCTATATAATCTTGCATTAATATACTTTCAAATATTTATTTAAATATAAACATTGGGCATAATGTGGTCGCACCATCCTGTGCAATCGGTGCGGTTCACACCACTCAATGTTAGAAAATGCACCACTTAATGTTAGAAAACGTACCACAGTGAGAATACACAAAAACACCATAAAACACCACACACCCAAAATAATGCACCATAACTCCCCTGCCCCTAATGGTGTATTTGCTAACACTGTGTGGTGTATATTTGCATACCTAGTGGTGTGTTTTTTGGTAATGCGTACCTAATGATGCATATTTGAGTGGTGCATTTTCTAACATTAAGTGGTGTATTTGTATACATAGTGATGAGGCCGCACTGACCGCACGTTAAGGGGCGGGCACACCTGATTATGGCCATATATATATATATATATATATATATATATATATATATATATATATATATATTAATAGTTTTGTTATTTGTTCACGAACGAATTATGATCATGAACATAAGCTTGTGTTTGGTTATTAAGCGTTTATAAACGTGAACGAACATGTTCGCAAATGTTAACGAACATGTTTGTGAACGTGTTCACGAATGGTAACGAACACTAATGAATGCTTAACAAACAAATACAAATAGGATTTTCAAAACCTTAACAAACGAACACGAACACGCTAAAAATTTTAACAAACAAACACAAACAGCCTCTATTTGTTCATGTTCGGTTCTTTAACTGCCCTAATTAATGTATCATAGTTTATTTGGTTTCCAACCAAATTTTTTTTTCCTTCATTGGTCAGGTGCATAAATGTCCAACTATTGCCTCATAATGCATTCCTTTATTCTTCCTACCCATAGACTCTACTGAGGATGTTGCTATCTAGAACACCCCCCCCCCCCCCCCCCCCCCCCCCCCCCCCCCCCCCCCNAGGATGTTGCTATCTAGAACACCCCCCCCCCCACCCTCCACCCACACACACCCCCACCCCAAAAAAAACATTTTTTTTTCTCTAAAAAAGCCTAAGTTTAGATGGATGTTATTAAGATAGCTATAATTATTTTAGTTGTGTCTAGCCTTGCACAAGAATAATGTGAACGATTTTTGTCATTTTTCAATTTTTAATATGAGTATCAACGTTTTTCTTTTTGAATTTGTTATAATACATTTCAATCAATTCTACTTTACTCCTTATAAGGCTGCTATTTCATAATCATAATCTATTCTGAACGTTATATTGTGAAATTGAAATGATGAGTTTAATTCTTCAAAATAATACGTAAAGTAAGACTGTTTTTAACTACATACCTACCTTTTCTCTTTGCATGATCTACAAAATGTTACCCATTTTTGTTACTGTTTAATTTTTAATATAAGATTTGAGTAAGGAGTTCTCTTTTCTAATTTGTTACATCTGATTCGAGTCAATAATACTACGTTAGTACTTCGTACTAGACTACTTCATGTGAAATTGAGATGTCATGAATTCTTAGAATAAGGGTCAAATAGGCCATCCAATTAAACACAAAAATGTAATTAAGGCACATAACTTAAAATAATTACAATTAGGTCTCTGAACAACGCGAATTCATGCAATTTTACAAAAAATGACTTGTTTACCTGTTGATATGCTGACGTGTCGGTTATGAAATTTAAAAATAATTTTTTAACTTTTATTTTAATAATTTTAAATACAAAATTATTTTATTATTTTTTTAAAAGAAACCCAACTAAAGATGAAGGGGACCCAGTAAGAGTCACTTTGTGGGAGTTACATCAGTCTCTAGTTAGTAGTGTGCTTTATTACGTTCATAGAACTAATAACCAAGTTGCTCACGCTTTAAACAAAGTTAAGGCCTGAGAGAGCCAGTCTATCTCACTCTAAGCGGTATGATGTACCCTTACTTTTCTGAGTTCATTAATCTAAGTTATAAATTCTTTTACTTAAAAAAAATTGGAATTAAAATAAATATATAAATAATTAATTAAAATAAAAATAAATAAATATATAAAAATAATATATATATATATATATATATATATATATATATATATATATATTAAAATTTCATATTTAATGCATTGACAATGACATTTTTACTTTTAAAAATTTTTCTCCCTTTAAAATTTCATATTTAGTGCATTGACAAGGACATTTTTACTTTTAAAAATTTTTCTCCCTTCTTTCAAATTTTTTTTTCTCCCTTATTTTTTATTCCTTTCTTCAAAAGTAGATGAATAAAAATGTATTGAATTTTATAATTACTAAAAGATTTGAATCCTATAGTAGTAAAGTTAGGCAAACAAATATCTTAATAGGTATTAAAACCTCCAAAAGTTCTCAACCAAACACATCCTTAGTTCTTATGGGAGTTGATTGATTCTCATTTCTCATTAATAATATTGTTTCGTTTAATTTGTTTTTGTTTTATTAAAGAAAAAGGAAAAGCGAAACTAGTTGAATTTTCTAGGGCATATTTCTTTTGCAATATTGTATTTGAAAATTTTAATTAGGGGAAAAAAGAAAGAAAGATTGGCTAGGCCATAGAAGCTAAGTGGGTGTGCGTTGTGACATGATCGGTAACGTGACGTATACAATGAATCAATCATTCTTCCACCGGCGTGTGTTAGTATTGGATATAGCAGCATGGAATGGCGTGGCCCATTTTGGAGAGATATGAACTTTAGGCCCACAAAAAGTGTGGCCCAAAAGCATATTTCCCACTTGAAAAGCAGAATATTCTGTTTGTTCTTGCCAATTCAGTATCCTCCTCTTTTGTGATTCGTAGCTACTACTTTTCCTGGATTATGTCATCCAGGTTACCCATTGCAAAACAAACCAGCTTTTGTCTGAAATTAAACATGTCTTACTGGAAAAATGCTTCTGGGATGTTGACAAGGAATTAAAACATGTCTTTTTTATGAGAAAGACCGAAGACATTCCGTTTATCTATCTAGTTTCGAATTCATATATAGGGGAGGGTATTTTAATAGACCTCTATTTCTCTTTAAAAGCCTCTAACTCCAAAATGGAATGGAGTGTTACCGACACGTTCAAGTATTCCTCTTATACCCAAAACGCTAATGTTAAAATTTACAACATTCAATAAATAACTCAAGTCCAACTTAATACATCAAGTGAAAATCATTATACAATCATCACATATTCCTCAAATATATCAATCTCTAAGGTGTCTATTCTTAGATAGACTAGAATAACTTTCAATCTTAAATAAAATTATTTGGTGTATCCAAAAATTAGCATAAGTCCATCCATCCACTTGTTGCAGACCTACCCGTTTAGGCATTTATTGCTTGCCTACTTTAGGCTTCTAGTGCTTGGCATACCACCATTAATACTATTAGTGGATCATATTTTTGTGAATTTTCTCATGAACCTGGGTATATTCCGTGTATTTGTATTCTTTGAGTTAATACTATAAATTATCATTACCCAAGAAAAAAACATGATTTGATCTTCCAAACCAAACACTATAACCCAACTTAACAAGACAATGTCTGAATGGGACCAATTGTTATAGCACACGAAGAAGGAATGAGTATGACACAGAAGAAGTGATCTAGCTAGCTAACAGAACCAGGCCAGTAGCATTGAAGTTTATCAACTCTCCTTTGTACTTGACACCACAGCATCTGGTTTCTCTTCTTGACCACCTTCTTTGACATTCTGGACAGGGAGCTCATCGGGTTCTTTTTTCAGCTCTGTTTCAAACTCCTTTGCTGCCTGCATCCATGCAATTCAGATACATTTTTTCACCCACTAAACAAGATCAGATCTGCTTTGTATGGCTTCAAAGGACTAAAACAAGTCTAGTTGACTTGCCACTATATCATCTGTGAAAAGTTCATTTCAACATCCACAGCTTCAATCCATTTTGCTCTGTCATGGATGCTCCATTATATACCGCCATATTTTCGAGAGGCAGGTGCTGGACTTGCCCTTCACTGGTCTTCGCCCAACAATTCCCCAGTCAAATGGTGTTGAACTTGACCCTTCACGGGCCTCCACCCAACAACATCTATGTATATCCTCAAATTAAACACCATTACTCATTACACCTTAATTTAGTTCTACAAAAATATATCAAATATGGCTTAACATTAGAATGTGGATATGACATTAAAACTATAAACTAGACAACCAACCAATCTTCCATGCAATGATCCATTGTCATTTTAGTTAACATGGGGCAATCATAGAATCAAACTTTGACCACACCAAAAACTGCTAAGATCTCATTTCAAAATCTGAACA
The DNA here is from genome assembly GCF_003576645.1 of Ipomoea triloba. Lineage (NCBI taxonomy): Eukaryota > Viridiplantae > Streptophyta > Magnoliopsida > Solanales > Convolvulaceae > Ipomoea > Ipomoea triloba. The sequence continues at coordinate 7,103,490 of NC_044927.1, read as the reverse complement.
TCCAATTAAGTAATCAAAAGCATATATTTAATTTCCCAATTAAATCTTGAACGATTGGAGATAACTCTTATCTGGAAGCTTATAATATAATGCATAATGTATTGCATAATTATAATCACAGACACATAAACAGGAGGGGGAATATAGAGAAGAAATAGACCTGTTGGAAGCTCTTGACGGTCTTGCCAATACTGCGGCCGATTTCGGGCAACTGCTTAGGCCCGAAGATAAGGGCGGCGACACCGGCAATGACCACCATCTCCGGCACCCCAAGCCCGAACAAGCACTTGCAATAAAGACGCTTTCTGCCATTGCTCCTAACATTACCAGTTCTCAGACCCAAACTCCGTTTGAGCCCGCCCGGGTTGCTGCTGAAGGATAATGAGCTAGAGGAAGAAAAAGCGACCGCTGAAGAAGCGGGCTTTGGTGCGAATGAGAGCGACACAGCGGAGGCTGCCGACGCTATGGCCGCCATTTCCAAAAATATAATCCCGGAGAAGAAAGATCTGACGCAGAATTTGAATTGGTACTTTCTTAATTGATTAACTCGAGGAAGTTGGGGTTTTTGGTGCTTTCAGGTTATTTGGAAGCCTGGAAGGTCCCTGTACACGAGAAAACGGAAAATCTGAGAGCGGATAAGTACGCTAAACTATGGCTGCTTCTGATTGGCCACCTGCACATTTTTCTTTTCTATTTTCTGTGTTTTATAAATGTGTTTATAAATTGTCCAAATTTTGTATGGAGAACTAAAATTTTCTTTGTTACTGTAAGGCTAGGACCAAAAAAGGAATTCACCATGTATATATAATACTTTGACATTAAATAGATCAAAGAACAAGATTTACTTTGTTCGACAATGTAGTCTATCAGGGTAAAGTTGTTCTTTTATTAGTAGTGATCCCATATATAAGGATAGTCACTAGATATTCAAAGGAAAGAGACAGTAAACATAGCAACATCATAATCTTGTCTTCATCTACAAACTTGACATCAAATCTGAATAAATGATTATCTGGTGAAAGACATTAATATGTTGCACCAAGTCTGAACCCTCCTAAATATTCTAAGCCCGTTAAGAGATTTTTCCACGAATTGACATTCCAATTTATCCTAAATTTATTTTGGAATTGCCAAGGTCAAGATGTGATACACGACTTCATCGGCCCGAATGGTTCCTGCCATTTGGTCCTTCAAATCGTTCCAATCAACCTCTATCATATTAGCTAGCTTTTCCACCTTCAAGGTTTTTAGAATACCGCCATCCCTAGACTACCACAACCCAAAATTTCTTGTATCATCAAACTTTTGATACTTCGAATTTCGCACTCAAATGGGTCATCTCAAATAGTGCTTTGATACCAATTTATTGAGATTAACTAGAACAATGAACAATCATGGTTCGATAATATGTCTATGTCCACAGGAGTAAAATTATTCTTTTATTAATTGTGATGGTGATGATAAAACACCCAAGGTTACAATCATCATATTTATATACAACCATAATCATGTACAAGTACAAAAATACCCATGTACTATGGGTCTAACCCAAAGCGCTCCCACTCATATTAGATATATTGGCTTCGGTTCCCAACAAAATGTCAGGTAGGCCAAAGAAGAAAAGAAATTGTGACATATTTGTGAGGAAAATGAAGGTTAATCCCTTTTTTTTTTTCTTTTTCATGCTCAACATATCTTGAATTTTTGACACCCAAAAAACTTTTGATCACTTTCCCATGAAACACATAGCGGTGCTTTCAGACCACAATGACAATACACATTTGGCCCATAATTTAGAGTTGTACAAATCATTGGATTAGAGGAAGATAGTGAAAAACTTTGTGAAAAAGAATATGTCATCATTACCAAAAGCATTGCCCAGCTGCAGCTCTGAGAAGGATGACGACGGTCACATGTTTCTTCTTCTTTGCAGAGCTTCACCTTCATATATTCTCTCTACCTGGAGCGTTGTTGTATTACGATTTCAAATTTGAGTCATGTGTCACACACACTTTCTTTAAAATTTTATTTGCTACCTTCCAAAGGTGATATGAGCAGTGTAGTCTAGATTTCACGGGATAAAACGAGTTTCAATTTTAAATTTGAGTACTTAACTATTGGATCACAACAAACAACCCAAGGGTAGAACATCGAAATTTTCTGGGGAAGAACAGAAGTTTTAGAATGACTGAGTTTCAAAATGAAAATAAATTTTTCGAGTGTATGTAAATTCATATGCTCAACAACAGTATTTATAGGAGATGTGACCAAAATTAACATCGTAACCTTAATAACACACCAATTAATATGAAATTAACACAGCGATTAAGAATGCTAATATTTGAAAATTAAAATCATCATGTATTTATGTGTTGTTTCAATGACTATAGTTTTATTAACTGTTCGAAAACCCATTGATCAAAAGGTGGGACATAGGATTGGTACATGGCAAAAGAAGTTCCTCACCCGGATAAGTAAGGAAACCTTGCTCAAAACTGTTGTCCAATCTCTCCCTACATATTCTATGAGCGTATATCTTCTCCCAAATTCACTTTGTGACTCATTACAAAAAAAGAATGAATAAATATTGGTGGGAATTGAAAGCAATGGCAATGGGGTGGTGGTGTGAAAAATTTGGGATCGCATGACACTCCCTAAAGGTCAAGGTGGTCTAGGGTTCAAGAATATGTAGAACTATAACCATGTGTTGTTAGCAAAGCAAGGTTGGAGGATCCTTACTAACCCTGAATCTTTGTTAGCTTGGTAAATGATAATGACTGTTGCGCCGCTGAAATGACTAGTACTTTCTCTTGCAGCTACGATTCTTACAACGCCGAGCTTATTGCGATAAGGGAGTCTAGGCACTAATAGGTATAGTTCATGTTTCAAGAGATAGGAACTTCCATGTCTAACATTCCTTTCATATTCTCAACAAGCACTCGAGTGTTTCATATTTCTTCACTCACTTCAAAAAGCACTTCTTAACCTCCTCTTATGCGAAAGTAGAGCCATCTCCCCCTCCTTCCAAACAAAAAATCCACACCCTAAACCATCCTAAAAACAAAATTAATATAGTCAACACACTAATTAAACATAATGAAAGACTATATTTTTAATAAAATTATACCTTTTTTCTTTTTCTTTTTCATGCTCAACATATCTTGAATTTTTGACACCCAAAAAACTTTTGATCACTTTTCCATGAAACACATAGCGGTGCTTTTAGACCACAACGACAATACACATTTGGCTCATAATTTAGAGTTGTACAAGTCATTGGATTAGAGGAAGATGGTGAAAAACTTTGTGAAAAAGAATATGCCATTACCAAAAGCGTTGCCCAACTGCACCTCTGAGAAGGATGACGACGGTCACATGTTTCTTCTTCTTTGTAGAGCTTCACCTTCATATATTCTCTCTACCTGGAGTGCTATTGTATTATTATTATTATTACTAGTATTTTCACCCGTGCCATGCACGAAATGAGTTTGTTAAAATATTTTAAGAATGTTTGGATTAATATACAATTTATATGTTCTCAAAAAAAAAAATATACAATTTATATTTTCTGATGTTATCATTGCTTGAAATCGAGCAAATAATTGCAATCCAATCGCCATTCTTGCGGATGACTCATCACTACTTCTCGGGTGTGCACCAGCCCCGGATATGTACCGTGGCAGGGTACTATTCTACCACTAGACCACTGGTGCTTTAAATATAATTTACAAAATAATTACTCAAAGAAAGCAACATTTCAACTCGGATGTCCCTCCCATTGGTGGCCCAGTGGAGTACAATTCAGTTGAGGCATTGAGTTTATGGAAAAAACCAAACATCCCGAAGAACAGAATGGAGTAAATATGAAAATTAGATGTATTAATTGAGGGCTAAAGTTGTAACCCACTTAAACATTTATAATAAAAACATATTATTATTAACATTTGATCAAATATCTTCAAAAATTAACTTTTGATCAAATTTTAAACATCCACTGTCAAACTGATGACAAGCAAGTGTGTTGGGTGATTTTGATTTGTTAAACCAAAGGCTATGATTTCAAATTTGAGTCATACGTCACACACACTTTCTTTAAAATTTTATTTGCTACCTTCCAAAGGTGATATGAGCAGTGTAGTCTAGATTTCACGGGATAAAACGAATTTCAATTTTAAATTTGAGTACTTAACTATTAAATCACAACAAACAACCCAAGGGTAGAACATCGAAATTTTCTGGGGAAGAACAGAAGTTTTAGAATGACTGAGTTTCAAAATGAAAATAAATTTTTCGAGTGTATGTAAATTCATATGCTCAACAACAGTATTTATAGGAGATGTGACCAAAATTAACATCGTAACCTTAATAACACACCAATTAATATGAAATTAACACAGCGATTAAGAATGCTAATATTTGAAAATTAAAATCATCATGTATTTATGTGTTGTTTCAATGACTATAGTTTTATTAACTGTTCGAAAACCCATTGATCAAAAGGTGGGACATAGGATTGGTACATGGCAAAAGAAGTTCCTCACCCGGATAAGTAAGGAAACCTTGCTCAAAACTGTTGTCCAATCTCTCCCTACATATTCTATGAGCGTATATCTTCTCCCAAATTCACTTTGTGACTCATTACAAAAAAAGAATGAATAAATATTGGTGGGAATTGAAAGCAATGGCAATGGGGTGGTGGTGTGAAAAATTTGGGATCGCATGACACTCCCTAAAGGTCAAGGTGGTCTAGGGTTCAAGAATATGTAGAACTATAACCATGTGTTGTTAGCAAAGCAAGGTTGGAGGATCCTTACTAACCTTGAATCTTTGTTAGCTTGGTAAATGATAATGACTGTTGCGCCGCTGAAATGACTAGTACTTTCTCTTGCAGCTACGATTCTTACAACGCCGAGCTTATTGCGATAAGGGAGTCTAGGCACTAATAGGTATAGTTCATGTTTCAAGAGATAGGAACTTCCATGTCTAACATTCCTTTCATATTCTCAACAAGCACTCGAGTGTTTCATATTTCTTCACTCACTTCAAAAAGCACTTCTTAACCTCCTCTTATGCGAAAGTAGAGCCATCTCCCCCTCCTTCCAAACAAAAAATCCACACCCTAAACCATCCTAAAAACAAAATTAATATAGTCAACACACTAATTAAACATAATGAAAGACTATATTTTTAATAAAATTATACCTTTTTTCTTTTTCTTTTTCATGCTCAACATATCTTGAATTTTTGACACCCAAAAAACTTTTGATCACTTTTCCATGAAACACATAGCGGTGCTTTTAGACCACAACGACAATACACATTTGGCTCATAATTTAGAGTTGTACAAGTCATTGGATTAGAGGAAGATGGTGAAAAACTTTGTGAAAAAGAATATGCCATTACCAAAAGCGTTGCCCAACTGCACCTCTGAGAAGGATGACGACGGTCACATGTTTCTTCTTCTTTGTAGAGCTTCACCTTCATATATTCTCTCTACCTGGAGTGCTATTGTATTATTATTATTATTACTAGTATTTTCACCCGTGCCATGCACGAAATGAGTTTGTTAAAATATTTTAAGAATGTTTGGATTAATATACAATTTATATGTTCTCAAAAAAAAAAATATACAATTTATATTTTCTGATGTTATCATTGCTTGAAATCGAGCAAATAATTGCAATCCAATCGCCATTCTTGCGGATGACTCATCACTACTTCTCGGGTGTGCACCAGCCCCGGATATGTACCGTGGCAGGGTACTATTCTACCACTAGACCACTGGTGCTTTAAATATAATTTACAAAATAATTACTCAAAGAAAGCAACATTTCAACTCGGATGTCCCTCCCATTGGTGGCCCAGTGGAGTACAATTCAGTTGAGGCATTGAGTTTATGGAAAAAACCAAACATCCCGAAGAACAGAATGGAGTAAATATGAAAATTAGATGTATTAATTGAGGGCTAAAGTTGTAACCCACTTAAACATTTATAATAAAAACATATTATTATTAACATTTGATCAAATATCTTCAAAAATTAACTTTTGATCAAATTTTAAACATCCACTGTCAAACTGATGACAAGCAAGTGTGTTGGGTGATTTTGATTTGTTAAACCAAAGGCTATGATTTCAAATTTGAGTCATACGTCACACACACTTTCTTTAAAATTTTATTTGCTACCTTCCAAAGGTGATATGAGCAGTGTAGTCTAGATTTCACGGGATAAAACGAATTTCAATTTTAAATTTGAGTACTTAACTATTAAATCACAACAAACAACCCAAGGGTAGAACATCGAAATTTTCTGGGGAAGAACAGAAGTTTTAGAATGACTGAGTTTCAAAATGAAAATAAATTTTTCGAGTGTATGTAAATTCATATGCTCAACAACAGTATTTATAGGAGATGTGACCAAAATTAACATCGTAACCTTAATAACACACCAATTAATATGAAATTAACACAGCGATTAAGAATGCTAATATTTGAAAATTAAAATCATCATGTATTTATGTGTTGTTTCAATGACTATAGTTTTATTAACTGTTCGAAAACCCATTGATCAAAAGGTGGGACATAGGATTGGTACATGGCAAAAGAAGTTCCTCACCCGGATAAGTAAGGAAACCTTGCTCAAAACTGTTGTCCAATCTCTCCCTACATATTCTATGAGCGTATATCTTCTCCCAAATTCACTTTGTGACTCATTACAAAAAAAGAATGAATAAATATTGGTGGGAATTGAAAGCAATGGCAATGGGGTGGTGGTGTGAAAAATTTGGGATCGCATGACACTCCCTAAAGGTCAAGGTGGTCTAGGGTTCAAGAATATGTAGAACTATAACCATGTGTTGTTAGCAAAGCAAGGTTGGAGGATCCTTACTAACCTTGAATCTTTGTTAGCTCGGTAAATGATAATGACTGTTGCGTCGCTGAAATGGCTAGTACTTTCTCTTGAAGCTATGATTCTTACAACGCCGAGCTTATTGCGATAAGGGAGTCTAGGCACTAGTGCGTATAGTTCATGTTTCAAGAGATAGGAACTTTCTGATCCATGAGTTGGCCAAATCAACTTTCATGTATAGGGAGTCTAGGCACTGACTTTTTGAACCTCATGTGGCCCATTTATTTCTCCTTCACATAATTGAAGAATGATTGTTTGATTTCAAAAAGAAAAAAAAATCCGAAAATGCAATACCATTTGTCATTTAATCGTGGAGAAGAATGAAAAAGTCCCAAAAAACAGAAGCTCAGATACGCTGATTGTCGTCCAAGTTTATTCAGACAAATCGTGGCGACCCAATCACCACTGCCGCGTAAAGTTCCTCATAGCTTCTCAAATTGCACCAGCCGGGAATCGAACCCGGGTCTGTACCGTGGCAGGGTACTATTCTACCACTAGACCACTGGTGCTTCTTGCTTCAGGCTACTCATAATTTTTATATAAATGTTATGTATTTGCCTTCACTTTTTGAAACTAAATAGTTAAGTGATACTGCCGTCATTTGCTTCTTTTTGGCACCAAGAATAACCAAAATTTGTTCCTATATATGCTTGGTGGAGACAAAACAGTACACGCTAATACTTTTAAACATTACTATTTTCGCCCGTGCGTTGCACAAAATGAATTTATTATAATATTTTAAAAATATTTTGATTGATATACAATTGTATAAATTATAACATTAAATATTATATTGCGCAATTGATGAAATTGATTGGATCAATTATGTTTTATGATATTTTCCTTACTTGAATTAGAGTAAATAATTGTTCAATTACCTGTGCGATTTGAGAAGAAGGCAATGCCACTCTCAATTTTTTTAAAAAAAAACAAATTGGGAAGAACACAATGTCATTGCCTCCTTCTTCTCATTCTCATTTTTTATTTTTTATTAAATATTATCATAAAAATAGTTTTTATTTGAGAAAATTATATATATTTCATTCCTAAGTTATAAAATAATTATAGAATTCACCTCTATTTATTGGTCGTGTTCACTTCTTGTCCCCAATTTATAATTGACGTTGTAAATTTTATCATTTTTCTAATAGATCATGCTTACATTTTATCCCTAAACTATATAACCAACTAAATTTAAAAATAAACATGAATAATATCACATACTTTTTTCTCAAGACACCGGTCAAATTGGTCTCTGTATCCATGAATATTATGTGTCTTCACACCTGCCCACTCGTGGGTACAAAATCACCTATGTTTCAAATAACCATGAAAAGCAATAAAGAGCAATTATAACTTAGACGCACAAAACTGAACATATTATAACTAACCTTGCCCCATGGTTATAATTGCTCTTTATTTCTTATCATGGTTATTTGAAGCGAATGAGGTTTTGTCCACACGAGTAGCTGGTTGTGACGCACATATTATCCGTGGATACAAAGACCAATTTGATCGATGTGCAGAGAAAAGAGTATGTGATAGTTTTCATGTTTATTTTAAATTCGTTTAGTTATATTTATATTATCAGTCGGTTACGAATATTTAAAAATAGCTATCGATTATTCGGTTATCGGTCAGTTATTGACCATAACCGACTGATACTATAATTTTATAAATTAATTTTTAGTTTTATATTTAAATTATTTTATTGCTCTGTATATTATCACGAGAGTGTGCCCACTGACATTCCAAACGAAGAATAACAAATATATGCAGACTACTCAACTTATACCGAAAGGCCTTATCAATTGAGTCGCAGTGCAGATTCTAAAAGCGAAGAGGAAAATGTTCCAAGTATTGTGAGTTTTGATCGTGAAATGTAACCTATGCATTTCAATTTTGAACAAATTCATCAAAAGCATGGTGTCCAACCACGACGGAGAGACAAAACTCCAATGCGAGACTGTTATCATACCGACTTTTCCTTTCGCCAAGGTTACAACAAGCATGAAGAATTTACTCCTCGATATAGCCCAACTAAAAATGTTTTAGCGATTGGTATAACTTAGAGACGAAAATTGAGTACGACATATTTAAAAAAAAATTATCACATCAATTATAGTTTAGGGACAAAAAGTTAACATGACTAATAAATATAAATGAATTTTACCATTACCCTACAGTACCAATGGTAATTTACACGCAAATATCCAACTTTTTAAATCTGCATAATTTTATCTCTCTTCCTTGTTTTTTTGCACAAAAAAGTCATCACCCCTTGTTCTCATGCAGTAAACCACTTCACGTTTACACGTCGATATCCAACTATAAATCCAATTAGAAAACTGGATCCAAACCCTATAAGAACACTCTCCCAAGAAAATCCATTGAGGAATCTTGAATCCTCCTCTTCTCCTGTTCCCTTTTCCGCCACTCTTCCATCTTCTCCTTCACACTGCACTCTCATCGGGAATCCGCATAGCCCTTTGTTCCCCAAATACGAGTCGTTTCCGAATGTATCAAATTGTCCACTTCGCGGTATCTTCCCAAGAAGATGATTATAAGAGAGGTTCAAAACTCCAAGAAATGTGAGCTTCGGCATTTGCCCAGGAATCTCCCCACTCAATTGGTTCCAAGACAGGTCTAAAGATTCAAGCAGAGAAAGATCAGCAATCGTGGGTGGAATCTTACCGGTTAATTGGTTATGAGACAGGTTGAGCAGCCTAAGAGAATCTAGTCTTATGATACTAGGAATCTTTCCTTGGAACATGTTGCTTGATAAATCAATGGTGGTGTAAAGATTCAGGATTCTTTTCACCGAAATTTCTTGTCTTTTCACCACCAGCGTTACAGAGGTTTCGTATGAATAAGCTGAGCTTCCAGGGTATGTTGCTGATAAGCCATTTGTGATGCCATTTGCAATGGCAGTGAAATGCTGCAAATAATATGTTGGCAAATGGCCACTCAAGTGATTGCTGGAGAGATCGAAGATTCGTAACATGGGGAATGGAGAATTGGGGGTAGAGTTGCCAATAATGGGTCCTTGGAAATGATTAGATCTCAAGACTAGAACTATCAGGTTTGGAAGAGAATCCAACCAGGTGGGGAATGAATCACTGAGGTTGTTGTTTCCAACATCTAGGATTTCTAGCATCCTACAGTTGATGAGGGTACGAGGTAAAGGCCCTTCCAATTGGTTCTGGTTTAACTGGAGTGTCTGCAGAATATTCCCCTCTGCAATTTGTGCAGGAATGTGTCCATGGAGCCGATTCGTCCCGAGGTTTAGTACTGACATCTTTGTGCTTAGATTCCCCAGGCATGGCGGGATTGCGCCGCTCAAAGAATTTCGAGAGAGATCAAGAATTTCAACCAGGACTAACCTGCAAAACCCCTCAGGAATACCTCCTTCAAACTGGTTCACTGCAAGGTTCAAATATGTCAAATGGTTTAAGTTGCCAATGCAGCTCGGGATTCCCCCGCTGAAGCTGTTGTTCGAGAGGTCTAGAAACCCGAGGCGTTGGGCACTGCAAAGGGTTTCCGGAATTCCGCCCTGAAAGTGATTATTCCCTAGATCCAGTGCATGCAATTCACTGCTAAAGTATCCCAAACAGTCTGGAAACACTGCTTCCAGGTTGTTGCTGTGCAAAGAAAGAGTTTGGAGCAAAGTGGCATTGCAAATCATTGATAAATCCTTAGGCCCTTGAAGCATGTTAGAGCCTAGGGAGAGAGAAGCCAGTGATGTTAAGTATCCTATTCCCCATGGGATTGTTCCATTAAGATTGTTGAAGGAAAGCTCCAGCTGAGAAAGCTCTGTCAAATTTCCAATGGTTGGAGGTATTGGACCAGAGAGGTGGTTTTCTGACAGGTCAAGATTATATAAGTTTCTCAAATTTCCAATCTTCGACGGGATCAAGCCTGAAAGATTATTTCTGTTCAGCAGAAGGAAATTAAGTTTCGACAGCAAACCAATTTCAGAGGGAATTCTACCTGAATTGTTCTGAAGCTGCAATTCAATTAACTGTGTCCAGTTACCAATGAGATGTGGGGATAGTTCTCCCGAAAGCTCATTATCAGACAAGCGTAACGCGACTAGCTTGGTTAACTTGGACATAGTGGAAGGGATTTCACTAGCTAAGGAGTTATGGTCCAGACACAAGTACTCAAGCTTTGTGCATAGCCCAAGTTCAGAAGGAATCCCAGAATTAAGTTGATTTTTTGATAGGTCTAGGCTGTGAAGATCTTTTAGGTGGCCTATAGAAGATGGGATGTTTCCATGGAATGAATTCTCATGGAGCTGGAGTACCTGAAGGCTTTCCATGGATCCAATTTCAACAGGAATCCGGGACGAAATATTGTTCTGTCCGAGGCGAAGGTCTTTCAACTTGGACAGCTTGGTGAGACTCGTAGGGAAAGCACCCCAGAACAAGTTTCTGGTGAGATTAAGGTACTCCAGTTTTTCCAGAATGGAGAATACAGATTCTGGGATTTGGGCTGTGAAACTATTCTGTGACAGATCAAGGTAAACTAGATTTGGGCAACCTGAAATGAAAGACAGTGGGAATTCCAGAGTCAGATCATTGTTACTAAGCTGAAGATGTGTCAATAAGGGCATGCCCCGGAACTTAGACCAATCCGGACTAACCAGGAAATTATCCCGGAGATCCAACACGAGCAACTTCTGAAGATTACTAATTTGAAATGGAATAGCAGCATTCAGGGAATTGGCATTGAGGTTCAGGTACCGAAGCTCCATCAACTGCCCAATCTCAATAGGGATCGCCCCGGTGAACATGTTACTGCTCAAATCAAGAACCGAGAGCTTAAGGAGGCTGCCAACAGCAGAAGGTATCGGCCCCGTGAAATAGTTCTTGCTTAGATCGAGGCAGGTAAGGTTAGACAGGGCGGCTAAATCAAGCCCAACAAGCGTACCTGCAATGCTTTCCCCGGGCAGATTAAGCTGAGAGATGGTTCCAGCAAAGTTGCAGACAATCCCCTTCCAAGTACAGATGCTTTGGCTAGTCTTCATGGACCAGGAATCCAGGATGGAAGTAGAGAGGGTGTTCTTCCAAGAAACAAGTGTTTCTGCTGCTCTCTGGTTTGCATGCTGTGTAGTCTGGCTTAGAAGTAAAGCATAAATAAAGATGTGGATGAGAAGATGAAGAATTGAGGTTGTCATTCTGAGATTTGGTTTCCTGACAACCATATTGTGTAATTCTTACAGGAAAATTGGGATTTAATCAGGAATAATGGGAGTTATAAGTAAGAAAACAGATGCAAAATGTTGACTAGTTCTCTGAATATAAGCTGCTGCATCCAAGAGTCCAAGTCTCCTTTGACAACTTGGGGAATTGTCCACAGCATATGTATGCAAGTGTGCATGAATTGATAAAGACATACTTTATACACACCTATGATGAACAATTACTAGAAAAGTATTACACTGTTGGTGGCAGGTAATTGACCATTTTAAAAAGTTTAGGGGCCTAATTGACTCTTGGTGTATAGGGTGTATTTGACCCTTTTTCCTGAAAATGGACATATCACCAGTAAAGGAGCCAGTCTTGTCGAGATGAAAGATTTGTTGGAGGAACTAATTATATACTGAAAAATTGATCGTTGCTATCAAACTTTTCAACATGTAATGTTTTCCTTCAATTATAAGTTTAAGATTATTATAATAATATTAGGGTATTAAGTTATTTGCTGCAACACTTTGGTTGGGTCTGTATTATAATGAGTTTGATCAGGGTAACTTAAAAATATACAAATACCTATATTGATAGGATATGTATATTAAAAGTTAACAACTTAAACGTCATTTAGAGTACTCAGAGAGTGTGAAAAATATCATAAAAATACTTTTCTGTTTGCAATTTTATAACCTAAGGTGCATCATTTTAACATTTAAGATGCGTCAGTTATGCATTTACGGTGCGTCATTTTAACATTTAAGGTACATGATTTTACAACTTAAAGTGCGTCTTTGTAACACTTAAAGTGTATCATTTTAAAAACTGAAGGTGAGCAATGTTAAGACTTAAGGTATACCATTTTAACTCTTAAGGTTCGTCATTATAACATTTAAAGTGCATCTTTGTAACACTTAGGTGCACCATTTTTACACTTTGTTCTTCCTTTCAGGACGTCCGTTTTTAAAAAAAAAAAATCATTAATTTGAGCCGTTGATCTAGATTTGATCAATGGCTTAAATCTCACCGCATGTTCGCACCAGGGAGATTCTTCGCATCGGATCTCATCCCTATATATGATTTGTATCAAATAAGAACTTACTCACAAGAGAGAATTATACCCAACTAAAGCCATACATATGAAAAGACCTAACAACTTTAAAGCAAAAGAGAAAAATGCAATGAAATTCTCATAAATAACATAAACTTTAAGTGCTAATAACACTATAAAGGGCATTTAGCAATACTATGGAGTCCATCCCACAATATGTACAGATACAATGTAATTTGTTTGTATAGTACACTTAGCAACAATATAGAGTATACCTATCAACAATATAAATTGAACTTAATATATTACGAAGTATTAATTTCACCGAATGTGAAAGTTAATTGCACTTTAAAATTTTATGGTTTAGTTTATAAGTTTACCAGTTTTTAGTTTTTACTATTTAAGAATACCCATATCTTACTTCACTCTACAATGTTAATTGCATTTTGAAGTATACATTATTTTCAAAAATACTACGTATTTTTTTTTTTTTATAATTGTTACCATATATACCATAGCATAATAATTTTAATTAGAATTAATCCCTCCAGATATCTCGTCTTTGGTGGTAATTTCTAAATTTAGTCCTAAATTATCGTTTTTACCGTTTAACATCTGAGATTATTATTACTTGGACACTTTTAGTCATTCTAATAACTTTTCTTATTTTTAATAAGGGACTAATTTTGAATTGTCACCAAAGATAGTCGGGTGGAATTAACTCATTTTAATTATGACACTAAATAACTAATAAACAAGTAATATTATACATAATTTAGGAAAAAAAAAAACACTTCCAAACATACACCTATGCTTTTAGTGTTTACACATTTACTCGCACTTCATATTCTACATTTTTTAAAATTGTCATTTCCCCTATCCCATTTCAATACCACCTAGGGTCAAATAATACCAGGTTCAAACAAACTGAAAGTATCCACAACCGAACTAACCAAAAAACACACATACACAACCATAACCTAACTGAACTAGACAACTAAAGATGAAATAGGGTCCAACAAGATTACTAGATTAGAACTGAACCAGAACACTAAACATTTGGCAAATGACATGTTGGCACATTGACAACAAACATAACTAGTTGGCATGTTGAGTGTTTACTAGAACGACATGGAAGCACAACTAGTTGGCACATTTTTCTCCATGAATTATTCAAAATGCCGATCAACGTTTAAATGGTTAACAGTATTTTTTACCATTTGAAGGCAATACATACCTCACTTGCGCTCTGTGTATGCAGATGTGAGAATACAGAGAAAAGAGCAAAATGCAACTATGGACTAATCATGACAATCAAGGACATGCCATCTTTTTCTAGAATATGTATTAGCATTAAAATCAAAAGATCTATGATATCAAGAAACATCACTACCATTAGCCCTCAAGGACAAGCCATCTTTGTTGTCACACCTTTTCCAAGTGTTAGTTCTCTCTGACAATGTGTATCTAGGAAAGTAGAGATACAATACCTTTGTCACCTGATAGCCAAAAAAACGGATGTAGAACATCTTAAAGCCAATGGTTTCGCAGAAGTATGTGCATTTGGTTACTCGTTTAAGGACTTGTGATATGCAACCTGCAGAAGAAAACAAATTACTATGGAACCATACATGAAATAAAATACATGAAACGCAGTACTGACTAGAACTTTCTTTCATGTTCACAGACAAATTAGCAACTAGCCAGCTATCTGAATACCAAGTGGCAGGATTTAAACACAAACTTTGTTAAAGAAAGCATTTATATATATATATTTTTTATGTTTTTACGTATCTTTGTTCAACCACCACAAGTAAATAACATTGTGATCACAAGCTTAGTTTATTCTTTTCCTTTGGTAGGTACGGAGAGGGTAAGTTCGTACAAGAGTTGTGTCACATCATAGTACGGAGAAAGACTAATATCTTCTGACTACTAGATTCCAATTTCAAACCAAAATTAAAACAAGATCTTCAGAGAGCTAAGTAGTTTAAATGAATACGTACAGAAGTAGATGTTTTCAGCAGCTCCCTCACAGCCATAGTTGCATAGCAAGATGCAGGCAGAGTAAAAGTCATTTTGAGAGCCATTTGGTTTTCCTGAGCACTAGAACCATCCAAACATTCCTCTGGTTGTGACACTGTTTTGATCTTAATTTCATCCATGCGTTCAGGTTCTGGACCTAGTTCCTGGTCATTATTGTTCTCAGCTTCAATGTTCTTTGACTCAGTCCTAATACCAATTGGAAGTTCATCATCCTTGTCTTTTGCTGATCCCGAATCTCTGACCTGGCTACTCGTTACTGTCTTGGAAATAATGTCCCAATCTGTTTCGGCAAGAGATTGTGTACCATCACTATAAGCAATCAATTCCCTGCAAGGGTGATAGATAAGTCAACAGATAAATACAGATGTAAAGTTCAAGAAACATTTTAATGATTACAACTAATTATTGAAGCTGGTAATGTGCAGGAGAAGCAATCCTACCATTCAAAGTCCTTTGGCTTTTGGAAAACACGTCTATAACTACCAGTCATATTGGTTATTGAAAACTCCCTGCAGAAAGTAGTTATACCATTCAAAACAATTTACAGAATTAGAAAAACTGGATACCCACAGAACACAAGAAATGAAAGCTGCATAGCAAGGAAAGTTGTATGCTCTCCCTTAACATGGTGAAAAGGCTTCTGGGAGAGTGTAGAGCAAGTGCTTTTCCAACTCTATTTAAATAACAAATTTATGATAAATGGAAGGAGGAAATGGTTGAAGAGTATATCAAAGCCTAGAAAATTCATAATGGGTATACTGTTGGAACAATTAATAAAATGTGCTTCATATTGTAAAGTTCACCAGACACAGTATGTACGTGCATGACAGTTTTCTACTCCAGTTTATTGCAATATAATATATATATATACATACATACATACATATATATATATACAGATATATATATATATATATATATATATATATATATATATATATAGCTGGAAAAAAAATGATGAGGCCTCAGAAGGCAGTTAAATAAGTTAAAAGAAGGCCTTCAGCTACTCACTTGACATTATGCATGCTCTCTGTCAATTTGACACCATCCTGTCGAGGAAGGAAGACTAAATTTCAGGAGCAAACAAGACTGAAGAATAATCAGGCATTAAAGCATCCTATAGTGGATGTGCAGATAAATCTGTGCTCGGTGATATCTGAATAGTTTGCATGTATTCTGATTTATCTTTTCTATCCCTTTATGTTTCTTATTTTAGTAGACAGCAATAGAATAATATGAAGAATTCATCAGTTGGTAGGGCTCGGTGTTATCTGACTAGATAAATCTGTGCAAGGAATTTAGGAGTGTAGGCCATTCTCTTCACTAGAGGATAATAACAGTTAATTAAATAACATTAATTTGCCAGGCAATTCCAATGAGACTAGACCTTTTCTGCTAAGTCATGGTATATTTTTGCAATGTCATTAGATGGATAAATTACTCTTGACCTGCAATAAGAAAAGAATAAAAAAATCAAATGCAAGCTATGTAACATTACAACATAAACAAAAAAACAAAACCATGTAAAGGTTTAATTCTTTATCCTTACCCTGGCAATGGAAGGACAACATCATCAATTGTATAAGTTCCAGATCTTATATCTTCTTCATTTACAGCCTGTCCAAACATAGTTACTGTCTCATTATCTTGATTTTAATAAAATAGATAATGCTACTCGATCATATAAATGGATGTAAGATCATGGACAGACAGAGAACCCTTTTGAATTCAGTCACTAACACAATTATTCCCTTACCCCCTCAAAATCTCCCCCTTATATTAATAGTTTTTGATGATTCAAGGTTTTATGGAAGTATTATAAAAACACACCAGTTCTTTAAAGAGAGCTTAGGTACTTGTAAAGCGTAGCAAGTACCCTTAATATTAGTGGAGCATTAGTGAGTTTATGTTGTTTCCTCTATATCATATTGGTTATTGGAAAGAGAATAAGGAAAACATATAGAAAATTGTAGACTCTAAGAGAGATCCCTTGGAGAAGAAGGGTAAAAATACCAAGTTTGATAGCATACATAAAAACCTCTACCATTGAATCACTATTCACTAGCCACTTGCAAACAGCATGGTTGATAGCATATAAGGAATGAGTGAAAGACTGATGAACCACTATCACTAGCTACTTGACTTCTGTTCGGGTGGGGAAATTTCATTGGTTCAGTTAGTTTGGGCCTATCCATCAAAATAAAAGATACTCTTTGTACAGACTACAGAGCATGAAAACTTCTTGAGAATCTCCAAAAAAATACACATTCCTACATGAATTTTGTAACTGCAACCAACTGGCCACTGCCCATCTTTTTTCTACCACATCCATAAATCATGGACCCTCAATATAAATCTGACCCTTTCAGAGAGCACAATATTAAATTCATTTAGGCATTGTTGAGATATTTGCTGCACAATAAGATAGAATTTCAGGCTATGCTAAATACCTTTTTATTTAGAAGTGCTTTCATGGAATACCAGTTACAGAAAGTTAAATGGTGGTAGTAATCTACCTTAACTGAAATATTTCTTTCTTCAGGAACATCAGTTTCAGAAATCTCATCTGGATTAATGCTATCATTTGTGTCATTGCCACTACCATCTTCACATTCCAGATAAGTTTCCTTCTCAGTACATGGTTCTTTGCAATACACCAAATCTCCCACTACAACTTGGTCAAATCCTACACAAGGGAAAATGAAAACCACCACAGAACAAACCAAGTGACTCCCAACTAGCCAGGTGACAAGAGATCAACATGACATATGAACACACAGAAAGTAGCTAGAAATGTAGTATAGACCAGTTGGCCATGTACCATGCTTTTGCACTCTGAAGCTCGCTGCATTATTCCATAGATAACTTTGATAACTATGTACATACCTGCGGTGCAGATTGCAGAATTAGTTCCCATTTAAATGCAAGGTCTTAATCAGAAGTTTTTCATACACTTAAAAATAAAATAACTATTGCACTTGATCTGAAAGACATCTTACTCTGCAGGAAACTTTAGTTTTTGTGCAGCATGTCTTTTGTAATCTTTTAGAGTAATATGGAATTATCCCTTTCTATAAGTATGATTGAAAATCTCTCTATATTCAAACCACTTGTTCTTTTCTTTTGTTCTTTTTGTGTGTGTGTGTGGAGAGAGGGAGAGGGGGGGGGATATGGAATCTAATGTGTATACTCTTTTACTCCAGAATCAACTTGTAATAGTCCAAAAGAAATTAATAGATACTGGTTTTCCACTCTATTTGTTGGATATTAAGAATGTCTTTCTTCACAAGAACCTCCTGAATGAGGTGTATATGGAGCAACCGCCAGGCTTTGTTGCTCAGGAGTCTGGCCTAGTCGCCTAGAATAGTTACCACAAGCTTGGTTTGAACAGATTTAGTTCAATGAATCAAGAGTTTGGTATGACAAACACCGAGGCAAATCACTATCGCCATTCAACAGTTAGAAGTTGCATTTACCCAGTGGTTTATGTGGACAGTATTGTTATCACAAGCAATTATCAGGCTGGTATCGATCAATTGAAAACACATTTCTTCAACTGATTTCAAAATAAAGATTGACAGTAGCAAAATTACTTCCTTAGCATTGAAGTTGCCCAGACCAAAGACGGTATGGCTATCTCAAAGAGGAAATATGCACTAGGCATTCTTGAGGAAGCCAATGTGGTTGATTGTAAACCTGTAAATACTTCTATGGATTGAAATGCTAAACTGTTTCCCCATCAAGGGGGGCCACTATCTAACCATAAACAATATTGGAGACTGATAGGAAACTGAGTAACCTCCCTATAGACTATAGCTTTACCATATATCCCCTTTGCCATCAGTGTGGTTAGTCAGTTTCTACAATCTCCTTGTGATAGTCATTAGGATGTCGTCATTTGTATTTTAAGGTAGATCAACAGAGCGCAAGGTCAAGCATTGTTATATATATCTAGATAAGGGTCATACTCAGGAAATTTGAAATTCTTAACACTGGTTGTGCAAGATCTCTGTTTGGCAAGCACTCTACTTCTAGATAATGTGTTCTAATTAGTGGTTATCCGACATCTATGAGTTAGAACAAAGATGTTGCAAGATCCTGTGCAGAAACTGAATATCAGGTAATGCCTTTGGAAGCATGTAGCTCATATGGTTGGAGCAGTGGGAGCACTTACTTCAAAACTCAAATATGGTGCAACATAAATGAAACTGAAATATATATATATATATATATATATATGTATGTATATGTGTGTCCGTGTGAGTTAAGAAAGATGAGAAGAATTTGTTGTATTACTCTGTTGTCTCAATAGAGGGACAAGATACTATCTAAGTATATATATAGACTCTGTTGAAAGCCTAGGCCTTCCTTTTAGGAATGGGCCCATTAGGTTAATATCTGTATAAATAGTAGATCTTGTACCGTTCTTTACACAGAATACAAGAATCCCCTTTTTTCTTTCACATCATTGAACATGGTATCAGAGCCTAAAAACCCGTAAAACAAAATCCCTTTATTCTGCCATCGTCGCAACAACTGTTCTTCCTTGTTCCAACGTGTCTAGTGGTTTTTCTCCCAATCTTTGACCACTGGACGTCTTGGAACCTTGTCGCGAGCCTACGCCTGAAAACCCATCGCCAGCTACCGGCACACACGTCCTCACGTGCCGCCTTCGCCGTCGGGATTGCTTTCGATTTTCCAACCAAATCTCCTACTCCATATCTCTATTCAAGGTGTCGTTCCTTCCCTTGGACTCGCCTTGAAGAGGCGCACCTAGAAGTGTGTTCGGATCCATCATCTATGCCGGTCACCACCGTAAGCCACTACAGCCATCACCGACCACCTCGTGAGATAGTGTTCTTTTCTTCTCCTGAATACTGTTATGGCCTCCTCATCTTCCACCACTTTCAACTCCTTTCCCGCCATTACCTGGATAAATTAATTGGTGGTGAAAAATATGCCTCTTGGGCTACGTCTATGAAACTCTAGTTCAAAGGCCAGTGTATATCCTCATCCGTACACAAAGGTTCAAGACATTAATTAAAGAAAATAAAGGCGAATGGAAGAAGGTAGATGCATTGTTGTGCAATATGCTATGGCAGTTGATTGATCCTAAACTCCATAACATCTATAAGGCGTATGAAACGTGTTATGATGTTTGGAATAAAGCCAAGTCCCTTTACACTAATGATACTCAACGGCTTTATCCTCTAATTTCCAATATGCTTAACTTTCGTGGTACAGTTGATATGGATATACCGGAATTCCTTGGCCGAATAGAAGCATTACAGCAAGAATATAACAATTTGATGCCTCATGAGAAGACTGCAGATAGTCATGTGAAGCAGTGTGACGAGTTCTTCTCATGAGGCATCAAATTGTTATATTCTTGTTGTAATGCTTCTATTCGGCCAAGGAATTCCGGTATATCCATATCAACTGTACCATGAAAGTTAAGCATATTCGAAATTAGTGAATAAAGTTATTGAGTATCATTAGTGTAAAGGGACTTGGCTTTATTCCAAACATCATAGCACGTTTCATACGCCTTGTAGATGTTATGGAGTTTGGAATCAATCGACTGCCATAGCATATTGCACAACAACACATCTACTTTCTCCCATTTGCCTTTATTCTCTTTAATAATGTCTTCAAGATGTATCCAGATGAGTAAGACACACTTTCGTCTTTGAACCAGAGTTTAATAGGCGTAGCCCAAGAGACAGTTTTAACCACCAATAAATTTATCCATGGTAATGGCAAAAAAGGAGGTGAAAGTCGAGGTAGACGAAGTCAGAACAATATTCAGGAAAAGACAAAAAACTACCTCACGAGGTGGTCAGCGAAAGCTAGCGTCGATGGAGGATTCAAACATACTTCAACGGCACCTCTTCAAGGTGAGTCCAAGGGAAGCAACGGCAACTCGTGAGGGCGCGTGCAACTGAGATCGGTGATGAGTCTTCAAGTGTAGGCTCACAACGAGGTTTTGAGAGGTCCAATGGTGAAAGATTGGGAAGAAAACCACCAAACACATCGGAACAAGAAATCCACAATCGTGGTGGAAGAAAGGGATTGCTAGGGTTTTTTAAGATCTAATACCATGTTAGATGATGTGAAAGAATAAAAGGGATTCATCATATTGTCTCAATAGAACTGTAGAACTACACAGAGATCTACTACTTATACAAGTATTAATCTAATGGGCACATTCCCACAAGGAAGGCCTAGGGTTTCAACAAACTATTTATTAGTTTCTAAATAACTATTTAATAGTTTCTTAATATATTAAACTATGTAATGTAATTATAATAAAATAAGACTTCTTAAATAATCATGGCCCCGACATATATCATAATCCCGTCAGAGGTGCTCACACACGGCGATGCATGAAAACAGAGGTCCAATGACAGTGGCGACGGGTGACGAGGCAAACGATGGGGCTTGCTAGATCAAGTTCACCGAAGACTTTAGAAGGGATAGGTAATACTAATTTGACAAAAAAAATCTTACCAATAGTAAGTAATTTGAGAAAAAAATTAAAAATAAATAAATAAAAATTGAATGAAAAGTAACTCTTATTATTCATGTGGAAAAGAAATTCTTATCTTACTCTTATGCTCTGATACTATGTTATGAAAGATGAGAAGAATCTGTCGTATTACTCTCGTCTCAATGGAGAGGCAACAAACAAACAAACAAACACACACACACACACACACACACACACACACACATATAACTCAAAAGACACAATCCTATAGATACAACTCTACAAACATCCTACAGACACAACTCTACAGACATTCTATAGACACGACTTTTGTGTTCTAACAAGTGTTATTTGACATCTATGAGTAAAAACAAAGATATTGCAACATCTTGTGCAAAAACGGAATATCAGGTAATGCCTCTGGAAGCATGTGGCACATATGGTTGGAGCAGTGGGAGCACGTACTTCAAAACTCAAATATGGTGCAGCAACATAAATGAAACTGAAAGAAACAGAGTGCATTGCCTAAAATCCAGTCTTTCATGAGATGACCGAGCACATAGAAGTTGATAGTCTCAAAGATAAGATCTAATCTAGACACATTGCTACAAGTTTTGTCAATTAAGCTTAATCAACTAAGAGAAGAGATATTCTTGCCAAAACTCTTAGGGGTCCTTGCATTGATGCATTTATTATACGTGTGACAAGCTTAGTATATAAGATTTATATGCTCAACTTAATGGGGAGAGTTAAAATATAGAAAACCCTAATGTAGCCCTCATTTGTACAAGCCCATTGTATAGCCCATTTACCATAAATACATTGTAAATATTACTATACAAGGAAACTTATGAAAGCCTAGCTTCCGTAACCTTCTCTTCTGAATAATGTGTTTTCTCTTGTCTCTAAATTTACAAGTTTAAAGGGCATGACAGATTCTTTCTGCTTTGATGGATTCTCTTTTTGGTCCTCATGTTCTTTTTCAGTGTCTAAGGTTAGAAAAAATGACTTTTTAGCATTTCTCCCTTTGTTAAAAAATGATTTCCTAGCAAGTATTTTGGGAGAAAAACTATCAAAATGTGCAACTTACATCATTTGAAAAGCTGGAGAAAAATAACAGTTTCAGTGGTAACTTACATCATTCGAAGGGTCCTAGGTATACCCTTAAGAGCTTGTAAGTAGTTCTGTTGGTTTTTCTTTAAGCATTGCAACTGGGAAATGTTGAAAGCAAATATTAAACACAAGTTAAGAAAAAGATTCATTTTATGCATATGGACAGACTTGTGCTAATATTAGCTAGAGGAATCAAAATCGAAATATTTAGGATGTAGGTTACAACTTACAATAGCCCTTTCAGCTACCAAATGGCGAGGTAATTGCATCAAAGTCCCATCAATATCACCACTCTCCTTGTAATATTCCCTTACTCTGCTTATGGGATTCTTCTGTATTCAAGATTAAGTTGAGAAGAACATATCTTTATTGAAAAGTATTAAAGTGCATGCAGTAATTTACAACTAGCAGGAGATACATAATACAAAATAATAAATTGGAATTGGGGTAATTTTCTTAAGTTTTTTTCATTCTATGCTTTATTTTATTTGGTAAGGTCAAAGAGGAATGCTATATGATAGAAAAATGTAGAAGGATATCCCCTTCTCTTGGATCAAGAATCATGTTGACAGCTGCTTTCCACTCTCCACGCAGTAGTGTAGCTCCAATGAGATATGTTGGCACTGAACCGCTTCCAAATCGCTAAATCCATTTTCATATAATAACTAAGTTAGAATTAATAAAACTGAAACAATCATAGCACATTAGTAAACTTTAATTCAGTGTTCCAAAAATTGGAAATAATATAAATATTTAACAAGCCTTTTAAAAACAAAATGAGAAGTAATGAAAATGCAAATTTGGTACAACCAGCAATACATCCAATAAAAAGTTAAACTATTAACTGCTTGAATTTTCCTGATCTAAATTTAGACAATAAACGGGTAATGAATATTATTTGAAGAATATGAATATCTACTCTTATAGGCCATCATATAATGCAATTATATGAATTAAGATGAATTAATTAACACACAACTCAAATTGACGAAAACATTGGCGGTCAATGTTTCAACAAGGCAAGAATAGCAATCATCTTATTTCAAGATTACTGCTCTTCACACTACATCAAGCAGACTAATATAGCAAATATATCAAATATACAAAAAAGTCCAAGCAAAACTATAGCAGACTTTAGATGTACAGAAGCATTTACAAAAGATAAAGATTTAACATCAGCAAAATTTGTATATCTTGTAAAAAATATGCGACTACAACATGACATTTAGTATAACCATGAAGTGATATGAGAAACTACTGGAAGATAAAGAAAGCAGCATGCAGTAGGAACAGTTGCCCACTTGCCCCTCATTTTAAATAAGGGAGGGCTGGTACATATTGATTAAAAAGATACAAGAACAAAAATCAGAGTACCTGCAGACCAAAGTAATTAATAAAACCATTCTTTCCCAGTGAAATAACAGAGGCTTTTATAATATCATCTGATTCTGCAACAATCCCCCTGCACATAGAGAGAACTTCAATTGTACACGCATATAATGATGTCATAGAATAAAGTAACTCTACGAGTATTTGACCATTCAATACCGTTCATGCAAAACCCATATATAGATCTCAATTGTACATCACATAAGATGTCATATAATAAAGCACATATACAAGGCAATATTTACATGAACATAGGAAACATACAGAAGTTCAATTTAATCATACCTCAATGTTATTGTGAATTGGTTCCCAAAAAGCTGCCCAAGCTGAAGCCCTTCGTTAACATGGCTGTCATTTCAATACCAGCTGTCACAGTTGCAGACATAAATGATCTTTTATTGACTACACCATAAAAATGACATTGATCTCACCAAAAGTCACCAACTTTGATTCCAATCAATCTTTCATTGAGAGCTGCCAATTTGTTTGCCCGTTGCTTGAAAACAGTCACCTAAGTGCATGAAACAAACTACACAGATATAGATGCATATAACAAATAAGCAGGGGGGTTTTATGCAGCAAGTAAATGAACAGGCTTGTTGTCCAATGCCGTTTGTGATTCAGCACATATAAGTTTTAATTTACATCACCTTATGGCTTTATGCAACCAAAAATATTGTTTAATAACACATACAAAGTAGCAAGTAGTCTCCTATCTTCTCTCTCTCTCTCTCTCTATACTTTATTTGCAATAAAGCATGGTTGAAAAAGCGCCTAGCACCTAGGACGCCTAGGCGGGAATTATAGCGCCTAGGCGCCCATGTATTTTTTTTTTTTTTTTGTATTTTTTTTTAAAAAAATTGTATATATATTTTTAAATTTTTAAGACTTGATAATTATAAATTATTAATACTTTAATAGTTTAATACTAAAATATTAAATATTAACCTAAAAACACCTAGAGTTTGAACAATTTAGAGTTATCTCGCTCAAAACAATGTCGTTTTAAGTGAAATAACCCATTTTAAAAAGATGGGAACAATAGTTATTCAGCCAACTAGGAGACCTAGCCGGTGCCTAGGCGGCCTAGTCGGTGCCTGGGAAGCCTAGGCGGCGCTTAAACGGCCTATTCAGCCGCCTAGCCGGCCAGCCGCCTATACCACCGATTATGGTGATACGCTAGGAGGCCGGCTAGCGCCTAGGCAGTGATTAATCAGTGTCTAGGCGGGATTTTTGCAACAGTGCAATAAAGAGTGGCTTGGGGGTAAGGACACAGCTCATAAGGTGTGGAGCCTACCACTTGAAATCAGACAAGAAATGTCTTGTTTTTATAATTAGAAGTGAGAAAGTGGTCCAGTTGGTTGAACTTTAGCTGAAAAGGAGAATTTTAGTTTACTTTGTTGCCATCAATCACTTGAGGCGTTGCAATTTTCTATTAAGTCCAGGATACACAGAAACATATATAAAAACATTTCTTATTCCAGGCTTAAATTATTATACATGGGCAAGGAAGTATTTACACCAAGTCACCAACCAAAACAAAGACATAGCTTCTAAACTCCTCCAACAATGGAGCATTTTGAAAAATAGATCTGTGAACAATCATTCACTTTGAGAAGGCTTTTTAAACTAGTTTATTTGATAATCATATATAATTGATAAAAGGAAATGATGAGGCTAAGTAAAAAGGGGGTGATTCCCACCTTTCTAATTCCTCCAAATTATGCAGGGAAGAGACAATGTAGCACTTATAGTTTGAGCTTTTCATATAATCATACCAACATGAAAGAAAAGACAAATATTTCAGCCTTATGTTTCTCCTTCCCCTTGGCAAAAAACAGCCAACTTCTTATAGAAAATGAAGGTATGCCAGCAACACAGTGTTAAGAACTCCTTGCTGTGCAGCACAAAATGGGATTTTTTTTCTTTTCATTATTGTTTGTTATCCTCATGTTAAAGTTACTTGTACTTACACTGCTTCACTCTCTGGGCTGTCCAGCATAATCATGAATGTTAGCGTAGAGATTCATATGGACAACAAAAACATAATGGTTCTGCTGACTGGAAACAAAACAGGAGCTAAAATATTACCCTTTGAGTTGAAATGGAGCGCTTATCTTTTGTACCGGCAAATCCAAAGGACCTAGGCTGCCATGCATAATATCATTGAACTTCACACAGTAATAAGGAATTGAAAAAGGTCAATCAAATAAACACAATTGCTCACAACATATATAACAAGATAAAAAGATTGTAGAATTTAATCCTTTTCTACATTCTTTGTAAGTTCAGTACATGAGGCATAGGAAAAGCTTGCAAATGAAAGACATGAGAGAAAAATATGGTAAATGCATGGCATATACCTGAACGCCAAGCATCTTGGCAATAAGACCCAGAGCCTCCTGAGTATCCTTGTTCTCCTTGTAAAGATGAAATCTGAAAATTTATCATCATGATTCCACTTAAAAAGACATGCTTTAAGGTTGGTGAAAGAATTATGTTCTGCTGGAGTACAGGGCAAGCCAATATTTAAACACCCTCTAGCCTACTTGATTTCATTGTCATTGGTTTAACCTTGACCATTTTCTGATTGAATCAGATTCAATTGTAATATGTGTAACTAGCAAGAAAAAAATGGTGAAATCTTCAAAGAGATCTGGTATTCTGGTAGCCCAATTTATGATGCGTATCTCGGAAATTGTTCTAGTTTGTTTTTTTAACTCATATCCTTCTACCCCCATTAGATCATAGTAATCTTCACAGATACTGAGTTTAAATAAATTAACTCATCCAGCCACCAATTAATTCATAACTATAACTAGTGAGCAGTGGAAATTTTGGCAAAAAAAAAAAAAAAGCTTTTCAGTTTCTTGGCCGTTATGGCACATCATAAAACTAAAATCATAAGGAATAAGATTAATCATTCAATTTGGGGACCCAGGGCTTGGTAATGAATTAAAATCACAGATAGTAAAGGGTTTCAGACTGAATTAAACTTAATTATTCCATGTGAAAATCCATCTTAAGAGGAAAATATAGCCTAAGCAGTATGAAATAGGGAGAGAACTTTACCTCAGAAACTTGCCAAGATCTTGTGGCCAATGATCTGAACCTCTACTATCATAGGGTTTATCACCACGTTCTTTCCTTTTCCTGGAATTTCTACCCCTTCCACTATTTCCGCCAACATTCAATCTAACACGAACACACTTTGAGGAATCCTCTGGTCCATCAACAGTGTCCGTAACAAGCAATTTCAACCTTTCCTTGAAAAAATTATGAATCTCCTGAAATGCAATCATATATTAGTAATAAAGTATGTATGCAAAATGAAATAGGTATAAAAGAAATGAAAACAAGGCTACTGATCGATCAAAACTAACCGTTCGATGGGATTTATTAGAGCTTGGTGAAAGAATTATGTATTCATCACTGACATCAACACCAGAACTAATTTTGTCTATAAAATCTTTAAGCTTGTCAGCATCAGAGTCTCCAGCAAGAGATCTGAAAGATTCTACTTCAGTTGCATAACTTTTATCAGGCTGATCAGTTACCTTTACCTCCTTTTCTTCAAGGATCTGGGAAGCATAAAGTTACAGCTTTTGCTATCAGGTAATTCACAGATGATGAAATAAATCATTTAGTTTTCATTATATACAACGAAAACATAGATCATGTAAAATCTCACCTCAAGTGGAGCATCCAATGAAGTTAAATGAACAACATTGCCATCCAAATCAACTTCATTTACAATGAAGTCTGAATACCTGCAAGCAAAATTAAAAGAAACATACAAATAAGGGTAAAGGTATATCTTTCACTTTCGCAAATACTCAAATTCCATTTACAAATACATAAAGAATGTGTAAAGGAAATCAGTATGGTTTAATGAAACTGTACAAACAAGGTGAAAGGCAATATCCCATTTCCAGCAACCAAAGCAACTAAAAATCAGTTGAAAATACTAGAGTAAGAACAAAAAAAGCTGCCCATGGGCAGGAAAAGAAAATTGGAATATTGGAAGTCTTCATCCGGTTTTCCAGAACAGAACACCAAATAGTAAATAACTCATCAAAAAATCAATAAATAGATTAATCTTTTATCAATTATACTACCAGAAGTTCAAAGGCAAATATTCAATTATTACACCCTCTACAGGAG
Organism: Ipomoea triloba; assembly: GCF_003576645.1. Taxonomy (NCBI): domain Eukaryota; kingdom Viridiplantae; phylum Streptophyta; class Magnoliopsida; order Solanales; family Convolvulaceae; genus Ipomoea; species Ipomoea triloba. The sequence goes on along the minus strand of NC_044927.1, from coordinate 7,075,135 downwards.
ATTCAGCTTGACTCTTAATTTTACACAGATAAAATGAATCATTCACCTGCAGCCAGCCTTATCAATGCACGTATAGAAATATATACAATACAAACGCACATGAACATCTATATATATATGAGAGATATTTGCAGAGAAATAGACCTTTGTTTGAGGATTCCGCGGAAGCCAGGAAGGTGAGAAATGTAGCAGGAAATACCTACATCCGACTCGTCCATAGGATTCATGACTTCTGCTGAGAATGCTGCTGGTGGAGAAGGGTAGTTGTAGGGTTTTAGGGCTGACAAGCGGTTTCTTTTGCAGGGTTTTACAATCTGCTGAATTCGCGTCAGTCTACGGCATAAAACTTTCAGCATTAGACTGAAAGTTGTGTTTTTACCAGGTTCAATTTGGCAAATTATATAATACACTATGGCTATGTTTGGCAAATCTAGTTGAAAAGTAATTGAAAGCTGAAAATTGAAAAGCTATAAGCTCGAAACTGATAGAAAGACTAAAAATGACATCTTCATATAATTTAAATAATTTTAAATTTAAATAGGTTTGTTTATATATTAAAATATAAATAATGAAATCAATATATTTAAATAAAATATAAAGTAAGAACATATATTTCAAAATATATAAAGTAAAACAAAATGTTTATAATTCATAAGATTATTTCATACAAAAATTAATGTTCAAACACAAATGTCAAACTGAAATTGCAACCAAACATAATGAAAAGAAAATATCAAAAGGGTTTTAGTTGGGAGGGTTAAAGGATGTCATTTATTTAAAAAAAATAAGGATAAAGATGGAAAAAAGTTAAAAAGCTATTAGCTTATTTTTTAAAAGTTACCTGAAGTAGCGCTTCAAAATAAGCTCTTATTTTAAGCTACTATCTTATTTTGAGAACATTATCAATTAGCAGAGCTTATAGCTTATTAGTAGCTTAAAATAAGCTATAAGCTCCTAAATAAGCTCTGCCAAACATAGGCTATGTTTGGCAAACTTAGCTGAAATGGTAGCTAAAAGCTGAAAAGTAGCTGAAAACTAAAAAGCTATAAGCTCGAAGCTGAAATCTGAAGAACTGTTAAGCTAGCTGTTATGCTTAAAAGTGTTTGGTAAAATTAGCTTTTTGATAAGCTGATAAATGTAAAAAGACTAAAAAGGACATCTTCATACAATTTAAATTTAAATAGGTTTGTTTATATATTAAAATATAAAATAGTGAAATCAATATATTTTAATAAAATATAAAGTAATTACATATATTTGAAAATATATAAAGTAAAATAAAATGTTCATAATTCATAAAATTAGTTCATACAAAAATCAATAATGTTAAAAAACAAATGTCAAATTGAAATTACAACCAAACTGTCCAAACATATTGAAGAGAAAAAGTCAAAAAGGTTTATCCAAAAAGATTTTAATTGGGAAGGGTAAATGATGTATTTCTTTAAAATAATAAGGTTAAAGATGGAAAAAAAAAGTTAAGAAGCTACTAGCTTATTTTGAAACGCTACTTTAGGCCTATGTTTGGCAAACCTATCTGAAACGGTAGCTGAAAGCTGAAAAGTAACTGAAAGCTGAAAAGCTATAAGCTCGAAGCTGAAATTTGAAGAGCTGTTAAGCTAGCTGTTATGCTTAAAAGTGTTTGGTAAAATTAGCTTTTTGATAAGTTGATAACTGTAAAAAGACTAAAAAGGACATCTTCATAAAAGTTAAATAGTTTTAAATTTAAATAGATTTGTTTACATATTAAAATATAAAATAATGAAATCAATATAATTTAATAAAATATAAAGTAAGAACATATATTTGAAAATATATAAAGTAAAACAAGATGTTTATAATTCATAAAATTAGTTCATACAAAAATTATTGTTCAAACACAAATATCAAATTAAAATTACAACGAAATATATTGAAGAAAAAACGTCAAAAGAGTTTTAATTGGGAGGGATAAATAATGTCATTTATATAAAATAATAAGGATAAAGATGGAAAAAAGTTACGAAGCTACTAGCTTATTTTTGAAAAGGTACATGAAATAGCGTTTCAAAATAAGCTCTTTTTTAAGCTACTAGCTTATTTTGAGAACATTACCAAACAAAACTTATAGCTTATTAGTAGCTTAAAATAAGCTATAAGCTCCTAAATAAGCCCTGTCAAACACAGCCTAGGGCTATGTTTGGCAAACCTAGCTGAAACGGTAGCTGAAAGCTGAAAAGCTATAAGCTTGAAGCTGAAATCTGAAGAGCTGTCAAGCTAGCTGTTATGCTTAAAAGTGTTTGGTAAAATTAGCTTTTTGATAAGTTGATAAATGTAAAAAGACTAAAAAGGACATCTTCATAAAAGTTGAATAGTTTTAAATTTAAATAGGTTTGTTTACATATTAAAATATAAAATAATGAAATCAATATAATTTAATAAAATATAAAGTAGGAACATATATTTGAAAATATATAAAGTAAAACAAGATGTTTATAATTTATAAAATTAGTTCACACAAAAATTATTGTTCAAACACAAATATCAAATTAAAATTACAACGAAACATATTGAAGAAAAAAGGCCAAAAGAGTTTTAATTGGGAGGGATAAATGATGTCATTTATATAAAATAATAAGGATAAAGATGGAAAAAAGTTAAGAAGCTATTAGCTTATTTTTGAAAAGCTACCTGAAGTAGCGTTTCAAAATAAGCTCTTATTTTAAGCTACTAGCTTATTTTGAGAACATTACCAAACAAAGCTTATAGCTTATTAGTAGCTTAAAATAAGCTATAAGCTCCTAAATAAGCTCTGCCAAACACAGCCTAGGTAGCGTTCAAAAATAAGCTCTTATTTTAAGCTACTAGTTTATTTTAGAAACATTACCAAACAGAGCTTATAGCTTATTAGTAGCTTAAAATAAGCTATAAGCTCCTAAATAAACTCTGCCAAACAGACACTATGTCTATCTTGCATTGTGTATCCTAATCCAAAATAATCTTTAAATTAAGTGTTTGTAATTATAATTGACATAAATAAATTGAAGGTGCATAACAAATTAACTACGTACATATAAAATGATAATTACAAATACGTAAATTATTAACTACATATACAAAATATGTTAAACGGTAGACATATAATTTGAATATATTATGTGTCAGCAGTTAACATATTATGTACTTGCAAAGTTGTAGTTAACCGTTTATATGTTTGTAGTTACTATTTTATGTATTTGTAGTTAATATGTTACATACTTTAATTTATTTATAGGTACATAAAATGTCAATTGCAGGTATACAAAATATGACACATAATTTTTGGAAAAGGGACCATAATACAAGATGGACATTGATTCATAATATAACAATTGGTTAAATGTTAGGTAATAAAGAGTAATCATTATTACATGGACCATGATCTACAAAGTTGTGTGGACCATAAATAAAAAAATATATTTTAATATACTAAAATACATTATTTTTGTATATAAAATACATTAATATGTGTAAAATGGATGTGAAAATTACTAACGAAAGTGAATATCTTGTTACATTTGTGTTTGACAAATGTGTTGAACAAATGAACAACTACTACTATTATCCAACAAACAACTTATGCCAATGGAATAACAAGTATTAGACCTGACTATTTGTAACCCCTCGCTTATTCCGATAAGTTTAGAGTTCGAAAAATATTTTTAAGCTACGATATTTACGAAATGGTCTCTCGTTACTTCAAGAGGATTTTTTTTTTAGTAAGGAAAGTTATTAATAAGTTACGATTTACGTACCGGTCACGAACCGTAAAATTTTAAGGACGTATATACAGTTCGAATTTTCCTAGAAAATGGATTATTAAGCATGATACGATTACGCGTGAGCTTCCGACTCAGTTCAGTGAAAAAAATTAGATGAACTGTAAGAGTGAAATTTGCTACGGACTTCGTACCTATATTTCGCGAGATACCGAAAAATTCCCAATTCTAGTGATTATCGACGGGATTATTTTTAGGATAATTTTGGTGTTAGGATTTTCCCGAATTAAGCTATAATCCTCCGAACTTTCATCTGATTTAAACCCAAACTGGCAAAATAAATTAAGATCTTCAAGGAGACACCATAGGGAGTTGACATGTGGCACTCAAAATCCCAACTTGGATTGGATCATTAATAGCATGTCATATAGGTATGGGAATGTTGCACTTGATTTCTTAATCTTCAAGCTAAGCTCACATCATCTCTCTCTCATCCTCTCCATCTCATTTTTTTCGAAAATCCCTTAAGGCAAGAGGAAGAAGAAATTAGCTTAGTCTTACACTTGTGATCAAGAGCTCCCAAGCATTTCTTCAACTCAAGTGTCTAAGTGTAGGTAAGACTTTAGACTTTGTTTGGTTAAATCCTTCTTAGAACTTAAGTGTAAACTAAAGGTGTATGAAAATGTTGTTGTTATGGTGATTTTTTTAGGATCTTTGGTGGAGGACTCAAAAGGGAGGAAACCAACAACTCCTACGGTTTTTAGGATCTTCCAAAGAGGTAAGGAATCCCTTAAGTTGGCTCAATCACTTGAAGGTGAACAAATGCTAGTAAATTACGTGACTAGGAAATTTTACGTGAAAAAAATATGTGTTAAGTTGTGGATCTACAAGTTGGCTCAAAGAAATTACACTTTAATGTTTAGTAATTTTTGTATGCATGTTTATAGCTAGTTTATGCATGTATAGGTTGTATTTATGTCCATATAGGCTTATACTTGTGAAAATAGTGAAAAAAAAAATCAAGTTAGTCTTTGGCAGTAACTTCCGAGATTTATTGGGAAAAATTGGTAAGGTATTTTGACTCCATTTTTCTCAGATATGTAGTTCAATAAGTGTAGAACCCGCATATAAAATTTCGTAAGGATCGGAGTAGTATAAGTACGATTTTCGAATTTTTTTCCAAAACTGGTCCAGAGAGAAAAATATTCTGGACAGCACACTGCCAAGGGCAAAAAGGGAATTTTCTGTGTTTATTCGTGGATCAAAATGACCAAAACTTTTTATGGACATCAAGTACTATAAGTTGGGGTTCTACCATAAAAATTTCAAGTGAAAAAGAGTTCGGGAACTATTTTTACCGGCTCAATCTTTCGGACTGTGCCAACTGGAATCTTCTGGCAGAGAGGCTGGACGCGGTCCGGACGCCTGCGTCCGCCGTGCGTCCGCAGCTGCGGCCAACCGCGAGTCCGTGCGACGCGGCCTCGTTTTCGACTTGTTTGACCGAACTTTTCCCCGATGTTTTTAATCCCGAGTGTTATGATGTTTGAAAGGCCTACGGGCAAAAGAGATCTATTTTTGAAAGAAATATCTGTTTTGGAAAAATTATGTACATCACTTTAGAAGAAAATATTGTTGTTGAGAAATAAGTACAACTCTTGTAACTTGAGGAATTGTGTTGGAAAGCCTATGAGTAAATAAAAATGTTTATAAAACTTACGTCGAAAGAACGTATGCTATTTTGGTAAGCAGGTTGTCAAAACCTTATTTTTGAGGAAAATACTACTTTTAAGGAGTGAGTACATTACGTGAGAAAAACGAAAAAATGACGATTGAAAAGCCTGCGGGCACTGAGAGTATTTTGAAAATCCTTCTTGGGCTGATGAGATAGCCGATTTCAACTATTGGACTCAAATGAGAAATATGTCCAAAAGAAATAATTTGAGAAAGAAAAACGGAAGGAAGAATCATGTTTTCAAACCCTTAGTTTCTAAAGTGAGTTGAGGAGGACCTTGATTGACCCACGGGTGGCTTTAAGTGCCATGGCCCAGTGGTCGTTGTGGATATTGTATGACTAGTTCATACTGCAGGGCGAAGTCTATTCGTCGATATGTTATAGTGTATGACCAGTTCATACTGCAGGGCGAAGTCTATTCGCCGGGTACTATATAACTCGTAGGATGAGGTATTCCTATGGGGGTGTGCACACTTAAGGTATAGTTACTCCAAAAGTCCGGGTAGGTGTAGTTTTTATGGACTTAGCTGGGCCAACTAGGAATCATTTTAACGAACCTTACGTCCAGGGGATCAGTGTTAGACCTGGTGATGACCACTGAACCCGAGTTCGATGATCCAAGTGGTCAGAGTGGGAGTTATGAGAATGCTCCAAAGGCCTCACGCTTACTAAGAAGAAACTAAGGAAGTTTTAAAGATGAGAAAAGAGTTACTCTGTAACGACTTGAGAAGGAAATGATTCTATCCAAAATGTGACGAATTTTGAGCACGGAAATGTGCTGTTGAACCTCCTTTTGAGTTAAAATGAGGGAACTACTGGAAACGAAATATTTTACAAACTTGTCTGAAAAACAGAAAAATGTGTTTTAAGTGGCAATGATGCCAGTACCTTTATATGAGAAAAGTTTACGTGTTGAGTTAGCTTTACGCCTTATATTATATTGTCTACTATTGATAACCTGATTGCAGGTAGAGCTATAACTCGTGGGTAAATTTTACAACTTACAAATTATTATATTTTCGAACGTGGGTAAATTTTACAACTTACAAATTATTATATTTTCGAAACCTTTGTCTACTTTTAACTTACAAATTATTATATTTTCGAAACCTTTGTCTACTTTTGAGTGACAAATTATTATATTTTCGAAACCTTTGTCTACTTTTGAGTGACAATTTATTATATTTTCGAAACCTTTGTCTACTTTTGAGTGACAATTGATTTCCTTACTTAGCCGTCGTGCTAACTACACTTCATTGTGTACCTTATCAGATGAAGTCTAGCGTGGGTATACCCCTGCTTCTGTTTCTGATCCTCCAGCTCTGGCTCATGCTTCTGTCCCAGTTGCACTCCTGATCCCGTTCCTATCCCTGTTCAATCAGTGGTACCCACTCCTGATCCCGTTCCTATCCCTGTTCAATCAGTGGTACCCATTTTGGGTCCCGTTCCTATCCCTGTTCAATCAGTGGTACCCATTTTGGGCTCCTGCCTTCGTTAATTTCAATCAGTGGTACCCATTTTGGGCTCCTGCCTTCGTTAATTCGTTATGCCTCAAGAGAAAAGTCAAGTCTGACCTTTTTGTACATATCTTTTGTAGCCATGGTAGTACTAACATGGCTAGTAAGAACGGGAATAGTCCAAACTCTTTGTTGATGGGCTGTAAGAAACTCTTATATATATGTATATTCGTGGCTAGTATAGCTACTCTTTTGCTGCATGTATATAAGATTATGTTGGATTTTGACGATAAGAAACACAATCCTTGTCTTTAGTCTGTTAGCCTGTGCACCTAGAGTGAACTCTATCTGTATTCGAGTGGGGTTCAGTCTGGGTGTGGCGGTAACTACTCCGGAGATACGGCATAGCCGAACCGGGGTGTTACACTATTGTTGGGGAAAAGGATAGTGTTTAAAGATATCAACACTCAACAAACATGCTTAGATATAATTATTGTGGGGTTTCTTCAAAAAAAAATATAATTATTGTGGGGGGAGGGGATCCGTTTACTAACTGGAAATTTTTTTCAATTTTTTGAAAAATTTGAGAGCAGAAAACATGTTTACTAGCACAGTTTTGCATTTTTTAGAAAACCGAAACACTATTAAAAACTGTTTTCTAAATAGACATCTTTATAGAAACTCTAATATGTGATATCCTTTTAGCTGATAAAACAATGTGTTTTTCTTTCCATCCAAAGTAACAACAGAATACACAAGGTTGCTTGTCCATAATCTCTTTCCATATCATAGTATAAGTATTATAGGTCAGGCCACATTAATTAGCTTCAAATTCTAGTCTATAATCTGAGGAATATGTAAAAGAGATTAGAAATTTAGTATTTAAAAAAAATCACACTGAGTGCGCAATATATTATGCTTGAAGCTAGAATCTATTAGCTCCTGCCCATTGAACTCTATTTGAAGGATAACTGATATTATGGCCTTATTCTTTCCATTTTATCCTTGTTGATCTTAACCATGAAAATATTTAAGGAACTACCTCATTTGAGTGCCAATATTAAACTATGGACCTAAAAATATCAAATCATCATATAGTAACTAGTGACTTCCGCAAACCCACTACTTCTATAGAATGTGTAACAACACAGTATAAGATACTATATCTGGCAAATTATGTGTAGCCAAAAACTACTAGCTTGACTTTGATGAAATTATAACCTACTTAAATAACATGTACTTCAGTGTATGTTTCATCCCTTACTGCAATAACAACCAGAATGGTATTCCCCAATTAACATAATATCATTACAAACATCTGGATCTTTCAAAGATAACTTGAAGTTATAGAACTTTTGTGGTTAACGATCAGATAAGGGTTAACGATCAGATAAGGGCATTAGTTGTTTGGAATTTATTAACTTCAACTAAGAAATTTTAGACTTCATGCTATTACGATGAGGATTGAATTCTCTGTTAATATCATTAATCAAGATAGACACAGAATACTAATGTAATCCTAATACTCACCCTCAAGCTCAAGTACCACAAAAGACCACTTTGAGCTTGTCTCGTAGTCTCGTAGATGAGTAAATCGTGAACTGGAAAGTGCTTTAGTAAAAATGTCAGCCAACTGANGTTCCTATCCCTGTTCAATCAGTGGTACCCATTTTGGGCTCCTGCCTTCGTTAATTCGTTATGCCTCAAGAGAAAAGTCAAGTCTGACCTTTTTGTACATATCTTTTGTAGCCATGGTAGTACTAACATGGCTAGTAAGAACGGGAATAGTCCAAACTCTTTGTTGATGGGCTGTAAGAAACTCTTATATATATGTATATTCGTGGCTAGTATAGCTACTCTTTTGCTGCATGTATATAAGATTATGTTGGATTTTGACGATAAGAAACACAATCCTTGTCTTTAGTCTGTTAGCCTGTGCACCTAGAGTGAACTCTATCTGTATTCGAGTGGGGTTCAGTCTGGGTGTGGCGGTAACTACTCCGGAGATACGGCATAGCCGAACCGGGGTGTTACACTATTGTTGGGGAAAAGGATAGTGTTTAAAGATATCAACACTCAACAAACATGCTTAGATATAATTATTGTGGGGTTTCTTCAAAAAAAAATATAATTATTGTGGGGGGAGGGGATCCGTTTACTAACTGGAAATTTTTTTCAATTTTTTGAAAAATTTGAGAGCAGAAAACATGTTTACTAGCACAGTTTTGCATTTTTTAGAAAACCGAAACACTATTAAAAACTGTTTTCTAAATAGACATCTTTATAGAAACTCTAATATGTGATATCCTTTTAGCTGATAAAACAATGTGTTTTTCTTTCCATCCAAAGTAACAACAGAATACACAAGGTTGCTTGTCCATAATCTCTTTCCATATCATAGTATAAGTATTATAGGTCAGGCCACATTAATTAGCTTCAAATTCTAGTCTATAATCTGAGGAATATGTAAAAGAGATTAGAAATTTAGTATTTAAAAAAAATCACACTGAGTGCGCAATATATTATGCTTGAAGCTAGAATCTATTAGCTCCTGCCCATTGAACTCTATTTGAAGGATAACTGATATTATGGCCTTATTCTTTCCATTTTATCCTTGTTGATCTTAACCATGAAAATATTTAAGGAACTACCTCATTTGAGTGCCAATATTAAACTATGGACCTAAAAATATCAAATCATCATATAGTAACTAGTGACTTCCGCAAACCCACTACTTCTATAGAATGTGTAACAACACAGTATAAGATACTATATCTGGCAAATTATGTGTAGCCAAAAACTACTAGCTTGACTTTGATGAAATTATAACCTACTTAAATAACATGTACTTCAGTGTATGTTTCATCCCTTACTGCAATAACAACCAGAATGGTATTCCCCAATTAACATAATATCATTACAAACATCTGGATCTTTCAAAGATAACTTGAAGTTATAGAACTTTTGTGGTTAACGATCAGATAAGGGTTAACGATCAGATAAGGGCATTAGTTGTTTGGAATTTATTAACTTCAACTAAGAAATTTTAGACTTCATGCTATTACGATGAGGATTGAATTCTCTGTTAATATCATTAATCAAGATAGACACAGAATACTAATGTAATCCTAATACTCACCCTCAAGCTCAAGTACCACAAAAGACCACTTTGAGCTTGTCTCGTAGTCTCGTAGATGAGTAAATCGTGAACTGGAAAGTGCTTTAGTAAAAATGTCAGCCAACTGATCTTTCGTAGAAATAAATTTTACTTGCAACTAGTTCTTGGCCACCTTGTCGCGTACAAAGTGGTAGTCAATCTCCATGTGCTTAGTCCTGGCATAGAAAATAGGGTTCGCACAAAGATAGGTAGCACCCAAGTTATCACACCACAATTTAGGAGGTGAGACAACAGGCATCCCAAGCTCGTGCATAAGAGAGACCAACCACGTAACTTTTGCAGACACATCAGCTAAAGCCTTATACTCAGCCTCCGTCGAAGGACGCGCCATAGTGCATTGTTTGCTACAAGCCCATGAAACTAAGTTGCCACCAAGAAAAACCGCAAAGCCACTAGTGGATTTCTGATCAGCAGGATCACCAGCCCAATCCGAATCAGAATAAGCATGAATATCCATAGATAATGATGAAGCAATACGAAGACCATAATGAAGCATACCTTTAACATAACGAAGAACACGCTTCAACATACCCCAATGAGATGTAGTAGGAGAATGCATATGCTGACAGAGCTTGGCCAACGAGCAACATAAGAAACCATAGGATCCTCATCAAACTTGGCCAACGAGACAGGCGTGGCAAGTGCCTTACAATCCACCATGCCTGCAAGCGTCAAAATATCCTGCATGTAGCGCCGCTGAGAGAGAATCAAATCATTACCATCAAACACCGTCTCAATACCAAGAAAGAAAGATGGAGCACCCATGTCTCGGACTTTAAACTCAGTAGCCATTCTCGCCACACGAACAGACACACTAGTAGAATCTGACCCCATTATCAAAATGTCATCGACATACACCAACAGATATAACTAAATAGAATCAACAGAGTAAATAAATAGCGAAATGTTAGTCTTTGAAGGACAGAACCCAACTGACACCAAGAAGTCATGCAACCGAGTGAACCAGGCATGAGGAGCCTGTTTAATACCATACAGAGAGCGTTGCAATAAACACGCGTGTGTAGGCAGATTGTTGTCCTCATACCCAGGCGGTTGACGCTTATACACTATCCCAGTTAAACGACCATTGAGAAAAACATTATGAATGTCCAATTGACAAATAAAACAACCTTTTGAAACAACTAATGAAAGAAGTAAACGAACCGTAGTGGGTTTAACAACCGGACTAAAAGTCTCAAAAACGTCCAGGCCCGCAACTTGATTAAAACCCTTAGCGGCGAGCCGAGCCTTATGGCTCTCAACCGAGCCATCGACTTTTCGTTTAGTACGGAAAACACACTTACACCCACAACATTCATGCCCGAAACAAATGGAACCAACTGCCAAGTATGATTTTGTAACAAGGCATTAAATTCAAGGTCCATGGCCTATCGCCATTCAGGACTCAAGACCGCTTGAGAATAGCAGGTGGGATCAGACGCACTAACCTGAGAAACCAAGGCCTCGGGCTGACCACGAGTCTGTGACATGCTATGCAAAACCATCGAGTGAGACTGAACTGAGGGTCGCTTATGTCTCGTGCGAGGCTGCCGCGTGGTAGGTTGCTGAATATTAACCCCATCAACAGCCATTGATTCACGAGCGCTACTCCGCAAGCCTGAATCACTAGCACCAGGAGTAGCCGAAGCAGGCTCGGCATGTAATGGCAAAAAAGATGGGACAGACACACCAGAGACACCCCAAGCCTGCATACGCACCGAACCATTAGCCTGCACAGTCGAACGAGAAGCAAAAGGAAATGAGGCCTCATCAAACCGAACATGCCGGTAGATAAACACCCTATTAGTAGTTAAATCCATACAACGATATCCACGATAAGACTCTGGATATCTTAAGAAAACACAGGGCGCATAACCAAATTGTAACTTGTTGCGATTATACGGGCGCAATAGAGGAAAATAGACACTTGAAAACACGCAAAAAAGAGAGTAGGAAGGGTGAGACCGATGAAGACGAAAATGTGGACTCTCATTATTAAAGACACAAGTAGGCATTTTATTGATTAAATGAACAACAGTAAAAACGCCTAGTCCCAAAACCAAGAGAGAACTGACGCCTGAGCCATTAAAGCTAGACCCGTCTCAACAATGTGGCGATGCCTACGTTCTACCCGACCATTTTGTTCATGTGTATATGCACACGACTTACGATGATTAATACCAAAAGAGGAAAGTGTGTTATGTAATTTTTTGTACTCTCCCCCTAAATAAGATTGAACAGAAATTATCTTGCGAGAAAACAAACACTCAACTAAAGTACAAAAACGGTCAAAGATTGGTTATAAATCAGTTTTGGCACGCATAGGGTAGAACCATATATAATGTGTGTAATCATCCACAAATAACACAAAGTAACGAAAACCATTAACAAAAAGCAAGGGGGGCGGTCCCCAAATATTAGTATAAATCAATTCTAAAAAATGCGAACTAGAACGCTTAACACAGGGTAAGGGAAAACGTGATGCTTTCCCTAACTGACATGCGAAACACACAAACGAACTAATATTAGACGAACTAACATAACACAAAGGTAAAACCTGGCGCAACACACGAAGGTGGGGATGGCCAAGCCGATTATGCCACATCGAAAGGGAAGCTCGAGCAGCAACTAACGCAATAGGACCAGACTTCGACACCGACCAATAATAGAGACCCCCCCGATGAACTACCCTTCATATTGGACCGCCCGAGTGTGGAGATCCTTCACAAAAAAACAATTAGTGAAATTCAAAGAAAACACCTTTATCCTGAGCAAACTTTTCGACAGATAAGAGAGACGTAGACAACCCAAGAACATGCAACACATCAGATAATTTAAAACGCCTAGACTTAGTGGCTACCGAAGCAGAACCAACACTAACAATTGGCAAACCTGTTCCATTAGCAACACACAATGTGTCTGGACCATCGTAGCTAGCCGTAGAAGACATCATAGACTTAACAGGTGTAGCGTGACTTGTCGCCCCTATATTCGGAAACCACTGGTGGGCAAAAAGGGAACCATCATCAACCGAATAAGCCACATTCGCTTGAGGTCTAGAGGCAGTGTACCTGCGAAAACAATTAATAGTTGAGTGGCCTTGGTTACTACATATCTGACAACGCAACCAAGCAGAGCGAGATCGACCGTCGCAAACACCACTGCGCTGCTACAATGGACCCCGACCGCGCTAAGCAGCCAAAGTAGTGGGCACAATTGGATCAACACCATCATCTGCGCAGATAAAGTCCTGTGCCACGAGGAAATCAACAAGCTCCGTCATAGTCACTGGATTACCCTTCGTCAAGGTTGCAACCAGTGGCCGGTATTCCGACCGTAACCCTTGGAATACATATAAGTTCTGGTCGTCCAAACCAACCGGCCTTCCAGCAAGAGCCAAGTCTTCAATCAAGAGTTTTGTTCGGCCAAGGTAATTTGCGACGGAGGCGTCACCTTGACGGAGGGCCTGCAACTGGCCGAGGAGGCGGAGCGCTCGTGCCCTAGTAGAGGAGCCAGAGTTTGTTCAATTGACCGCCGTAGCTGCATGGACGTTGTTATCCCAATAGCTAGATTCATGACTTCCTCAAACAAAGAGGAAATCAGCATCGAAAGAATGGCTTGATCTTGCTGGAGCCAAGCGGCGCATGACATGGGAGACGAAGCAGTAGCAGCGACGGCAGTGGAGGTAGACGGCTGAAGCTCCGGGCAAGTCAGGGTTCCATCTACGAAACCCAGCAACCCTTGGCCATGCAAGAAGGGTAGTAGTTGAGTTCGCCAAAAAAGATAGTTTCGAAGGGTAAGTTTTATCGAAACGAAGTGATGGGCAATACTTAGAGAATTACTGGCAACGATAGGTACCGGAATGGTAGCATCGGAGATGGTCCGTTCGAATGAAACACCAACAAATCCGTTGTGAGAGTTCACGGGATTAGCCATGAGAGAATCATGAACTTCTGATACCAAATGAGGATTGAATTCTCTGTCAATATCATTAATCAAGAGAGACACAGAATATAAATGTATGTACAAGAAGAGTCCTAATACAATACTATTATTGTAATCCTAATAATTACAACTTCTTACACATTCTTCTCTAAGATTTATGCATAACACATTAGCTAATACGCTAAACCAGTAAATAACATAACAAAAACTTGAACACAAGTTTTGCATGAGATACAAGGATATAGAATGAAGAAATTAAAAAGAATATCGAGCTTGAATAAATATATATCAATATTGTTATTACAACTTTGTTCTACTTCCCATAAATTCATAAAGGAAGGGCAAAAGGCAAAACCTGTGTATGTTCTATGTGTAGTTTTCTGATTCATAAACAGACTGGTACCAAAATTCTAAAAAGAAAAACAAACATAAAGAGAACCATGAGAAACACAAAACAAGATCTCAATATACAAAACCCATGAAACAACTGCTAAGTTGTAAATTATATCATATCGTCAATTTTTTTATTGTTTCATTTCCTGAGCAACTAAATTATTATAAACTCTAATGCTTCAAAAAACAGGTAATAACTAAATTATAAAGTTTTCCATTGTAAGGTTTATTTTTAAGTTTTGAAAAACAAACCTGAAATTCAAAATAAACCTTAATGCAAATTAAAACAACAATAAAGTTCAATATAATTGAAACTCATACCAAATTCGTTTATCATGCTTTAAAAGCATCATCGGAATTCAATATTCACATGCATCATTCGAATGTGCCATAGAGTGGAACACCAAAATTGAAAATCTTGATCTTTTAAATAATTACATTTGGGGTCTAAATCAACTTATAATTGATAAACATTTCATCAAACTCCAAACTACAACCCACAACTTAAACATTTTAAATTAATGAAGTAATATGCTGAGAAATTAAAGAAAATTCAAATGTTAAAAGTAATCAAATAATTGCAATGTTTTACATACCTTCAAGCATAGAGAAATTAGTATAAATTGAAATTGCTATTCCAAAATTCATGCAGAAAATATTTTTCAAAAAGCAATGCATAGTGCATAGCTGCCCAACATCCATGTATCATTTCTTCTATACAATATGCGCAATCTTTCATAGTTTCTCCGACGGTTAGATACTAAATAGTAGGCAAAATAAAAATGATTAGTATACCAATTTTTTGTAAAAAAAAAAAATTATAAAAATTAAAAATCTTTGTCTCAAGAATACACCTCATTCAAATGCTCTGTCATATTTCTTAGAGATTGGAACAATGCCATGCCTAAAAAATATGTTTGTTCCCCTCCGTATTGTTCGCTTCATACCAGCTATGTAATGAATAATTCGCTTTTTCGTCATCATACCAATATGATTTACGTTTCTAAAATGTAGAATCATTGAGAAGATTAAGACCATCCAACACTCAGCTCTTAGCATTGTTAAAAGCAATCACTTCACTCTTCTTACGTATTAAGTCAAGCTTTGATACAAAGTCAAATAGAAAACCCCTTTTCTCTTCCAAATAGAAATTAGGGTGCTCTTACGTATTAAGTCAAGCTTTGATACAAAGTCAAATAGAAAACCAGTTTTCTCTTCCAAATAGAAAATAGGGTGTATCCGCAGTATTTTCAATTTTCCATTGAATCATACAACAACAACAACAACAAATAAAATAAGGACCTTGATTACTCACTCATCAAGCAAAAACATTTTCTTGGGCACAATCTTCATACTCTCAAGCAACAATGTCAAACCATATGAACTATGAAGTTGATGCCCATTAATAATCAACCACTTTTTAATAATTTCTTATGCATCACACAAACATAGAAAAGGAGTATCTACATTCACTTTTGTTGGGGTCTTTATAGCAGGCATTTCTATCTTCAATTGAATGCAATCACTTCTTTCCACAACAAAGATATTAGATTTTGTTAGCTTCAAATCCCCTTGTACCGGAGGACACTTGCTATGCTCCCTAACAGCGATCTACACAATTAAAAAACAATAAACTAAATAGATGAAAAACAAGTATTATCTTATAAAATATATTACATAAATGGTTAATACCTGAATGGTTTGAGAAATTTGTCATTGAAGGGATCATGATTTATCATCCAAACATCTAGTGTGTCTATGACCTTCTCAGTTACGATATATATATATATATATATATATATATATATATATATATATATATATATATATATATATATATATATATATATATATATATATATATATATATATATATATATATATATATATATATATATA